>NC_081762.1:2348097-2648097 GCF_963082965.1 Carassius carassius | reverse complement strand
AGTAATTGAGGTACACAGGACTGACTCAATGACGGCTGAGTAGAACTGTTTCAGCAGCTCCTGTGGCAGGTTAAACTTCCTCAGCTGGCGAAGGAAGTACAACCTTTGTTGGGCTTTTTTCACAATGGAGCCAATGTGATTGTCCCACTTCAGGTCCTGAGAGATGGTGGTTCCCAGGAATCTGAATGACTCCACTGCAGTCACAGTGCTGTTCATGATGGTGAGTGGGGAAAGTGCAGGGGGGTTTCTCCTAAAGTCCACAGTCATCTCCACTGTTTTGAGCGTGTTCAGCTCCAGGTTGTTAAGACTGCACCAGACAGCCAGCTGCTCAACCTCCTGTCTGTAAGCAGACTCGTCACCGTCCTGGATGAGGCCGATGACTGTAGTGTCGTCTGCAAACTTCAGGAGCTTGACAGAGGGGTCTTTAGAGGTGCAGTCGTTGGTGTACAGGGAGAAGAGCAGAGGGGAGAGAACACATCCCTGAGGGGCACCAGTGTTGGTGGAGCAGCTGTTTGACATGAATTTCCCCAGTCTCACTAACTGTTGCCTATCAGTCAGAAAGCTGGTGATCCACTGACAGATAGAGCTAGGAACAGAGAGCTGGGTCAGTTTGGTCTGGAGGGTTGTTGGGATGATGGTGTTGAAAGCCGAACTAAAGTCCACAAACAGGATCCTCACATAAGTCCCTGTTTTGTCCAGATGTTGCAGGATGAAGTGCAATGCCATGTTGATTGCATCATCCACGGACCTGTTTGCTCGGTACGCAAACTGCAGGGGGTCCAGTAAGGGTCCAGTGATGTCCTTCAGATAAGCCAGAACCAGTTTTTCAAACGACTTCATGACGACAGACGTTAGAGCCACAGGTCTGTAGTCGTTAAGTCCTGTTATCTTGGGTTTCTTTGGAATGGGGATTATGGTTGAGCGTTTGAAGCAGGAAGGCACTTCACACAACTCCAGAGATCTGTTGAAGATCTGTGAAAAGATGGGGGCCAGCTGGTCAGCACAGGTTTTCAGACAGGCTGGTGCTTTTCTTCTTTTGTTTTTCTTGAAGACCTGGCGCACATCATCTTCACAGATTTGAAGAGCAGGAGGTATGGAGAGGGGGATTGCAGGAGGTGTTAATGGTTGTGTAGGGAGATGGTCAGAGTGGGTGTTGGGGGTTTCAAATCTACAATAAAACTCATTCAGGTCGTTAGCAAGTCGTTGATTAGCCTCAGTGCAAGGGGATGGTGTCTTGTAGTTTGTGATGGCTCTCAGTCCTCTCCAAACTGAAGTAGAGTCGTTGGAAGTAAACTGGTCTTCCAACTTTTTAGCGTAGGTCTTTTTAGCCGCTCTAATCTCTTTGTTCAGTGTGTTCCTGGCCTGATTGTACAAGACCCTGTCCCCATTTCTGTAGGCATCCTCTTTGGCCTGACGAAGGTGTCTGAGTTTTACTGTAAACCATGGCTTATCATTGTTGAATGTTAAATAAGTCCTGGTAGGAATGCATATATCCTCACAGAAACTAATATAGGATGTTACGGTCTCTGTGAGTTCGTCCAGATCGGTGGTAGCAGCTTCAAAAACGCTCCAGTCTGTGATGTCAAAACAAGATTGTAAATCCTGCTCTGTTTCGCTGGTCCATCTCTTCACAGTCTTTACTACAGGTTTAGCAGATTTAAGTTTCTGCTTGTAGGTCGGTATAAGATGAACCAGACAGTGATCAGAACGTCCCAAAGCTGCTCGTGGAACAGAGTGATATGCATCCTTTATTGTGGTGTAACAGTGATCCAGTATATTACTGTCTCTGGTGGGACAGGTAACATGCTGTCTGTATTTTGGCAGTTCACGGGAGAGATTGGCTTTATTAAAGTCCCCAAGAATGATTAAAACAGAGTCCGGGTGTCGTTGTTCTGTTTCTGTGATCTGATCAGCGAGTTTCTGTAAAGCCAGACTTACTTGCGCTTGAGGAGGGATGTAAACACTAACCAGAATGAACGAGTGAAACTCCCGCGGCGAATAGAACGGCTTGCAGTTGATAAACTGCGTTTCTAGATCAGGACAGCACATCTTCTTTAATACAGTTACATCTGTACACCACCGTTCATTGATGTAAAAGCATGTCCCGCCGCCGCGCGGGACATGCTTTTACATGTATACACATGTATACACAGAGCAGCAGAGTGAGAGATGTATACACAGAGCAGCAGAGTGAGAGAAATCCTTATTTGTCCGAGAGAGCAGAAGGAGTTCGTCCGTATTGTTGGGTAGAGAGCGGAGATTTGCGAGATGGATGCTAGGCAACGGCGTTCGAAATCCGCGCTTCCTGAGTCTGACGAGCGCTCCCGCTCGCTTTCCCCGTCTGCGCGTCCTGAAGCGCTTGATCAGCGCCGCTGCTCCTCCGATAACAATGTTCAGTAAAACGTCTGTATAATAGAAATCCGGAAAAATATCATGTGGTGTGTTCTGCCGAATGTTCAGCAGTTCATCCCTGGTGAAACTGATCGTGTTTGTTAAACAAAAAACAGGAAAAACGAACAAAAACAGTACAAACACTGGAGAGCCAAGCACTGAAGCAGCCATGTGCGGCGCCATCTTTGCAAATACTAATATAAAAATGTAATTCTTATTCAGTTCATCTAAGACCACATTATCTCAGCTGTTATCCACATTAATTTTACATATCCATTCTTTTACTTCCTTTACTTGGCCTTGCTGGTATGAATGAGGTCATGAATCCAGCTGAATAAGAAAAAATGGTCTCAGATGGTCTCTATTACAGTTCATTATAATTTCCATATTACAAGATCATTGCTGTGATATTCTTTTCAAACTGTAGGTCCCGATATACTTCAAACAAAGTTGAATAAGGATTTGATTGTGCTTTATTTTACACTTTATAACTCGTTTTCTTTATCTTTTTATTAATTTATAAATTAAATAATTAAAAAGGGCAGAAAAATAGAAATACACATCTAAATTAAATGACTGAAAAAAGAATAAGCTCAGAGGGCAGAGGTCAGCAAGGAGACAGCTGTAGGGAAAAAGCTGTTCCTGAATCTGCTGGTCCTTGTCCGGAGGCTCCTGAAATGCCAGTCTATGGTCAGGGTGAGAGAAGTCCTTGAGAATGCTGCGAGCTCGTTGTAGACAGCGTTTCCTCTGGATGTCCTCAATGGCAGGAAGTAGTCTCCCTGTGATGCGCTGGGCAGTTTTCACCACCCTCTGCAGTGCTTTGCGGTTATCTGCTGAGCAGTTCCCATACCAGACTGTGATGCAACTGGTCAGGATGCTCTCAATTGCACACCGGTAAAAGATCACCAGGATGGCTGGAGACAGCTGGTTCTTCTTCAGTGTCCTGAAGAAGAAAAGTTGCTGGTGAGCCTTCTTGACCAGGCTGGAGGTGTTTGTGGCCCAGGACAGGCCCTCCGAGATGGTGGTTCCCAGGAAATTGAAGCTGGAGACAAATTCAACAACCATCCCGTTAATGTGGATGGGGTCATGCGTGCTTCCTTTCTTCTTCCTGAAGTCCACAATGAGCTCCTTAGTCTTACTGGTGTTAAAGACCAGGTTGTTGTCAGCGCACCATGCGGCCAGGTGCTGTACCTCCTCCCTGTAGGCAGTTTCATCATTGTCACTGATGAGGCCAATCACAGTGGTGTCGTCTGCAAACTTGATGATGGAGTTGGATCCATGCACAGGCTTGCAGTTGTGGGTGTAAAGGGAGTAAAGGAATGGGCTCAGCACACAGCCCTGTGGTACGCCAGTGTTAAGTGTGATGGTGGTGGAGTGGGTGTGACCTGACCGAATATGCTGAGGTCTGTTGGTCAAAAAGTCCATAATCCAGTTGCAAAGGGAGGTGTTAATGTCCAGGTCTCCAAGTTTTGTGGTCAGCTTGGAGGGAATGACAGTGTTAAATGCTGAACTGAAGTCAACAAACAACATCCTAACATACATGTTGTTATGGTCCATGTGTGTGAGTGCAGAGTGCAGCTCTGTGCATACTGCATCCTCTGTGCTGCTATTTCTGCGGTAGGCAAATTGCTGAGGGTTTGATTTTGGTAGCTGTCTCCTTGCTGTCGCTGTCGAAACATGCATATAAGTCATTTAGCTCGTTAAGGAAGGAGACGTCCGTGACCATTGGAGTGGAGTTTCTTGATTTGTAGTCACTGATGTTCTGGATGCCCTGCCACATGCTTTGGGGGTCTAAATTGGAAAGTGTTCCTCTACCTTCAGCTTGTAGCAGTACTTGGTCTTTTCAGGTTAGCCCTGGATTTGCTGTAGGCCTGAGCATCATCTGACCTGAAGGCAGTGTTGCGGGCTTTCAGCAGAAGTCGCACCTCCTTGTTCATCCATGGCTTCTGATTAGGGTATGTTGTGATCTGTTTCTGTGTTGTGACATTATGGTGGTGTTGATGTAATTCAGTACAGAGGAGGTGTAGATATCAATGGCATTAGTATCCGGTGGAATATAGACTGCAGTTATATTGATGGAAGTTATCTCCAGTGGCAGATACTGTTAAAAGGTCTGCACTTAACCATGAGAAACTCATTACTTCCGCTCGTCAGAAAAAGTGTTAACAGCATTACTGTAACAATGTTCGTTATGTAGGAAGGAAGACAGCAGGGTCGGTTGTGACTACTGACTGTTTATAAATTTTCAAACAAAAAGTGGGCAAAACATGCACCAACAAAAGACAAAACAATCAACATAAATCCAGTCCACAGGTAGCAGCCAGTAGTCCTTCTCTCTCTCCCCTGCTCCTGTTTCTTCTGGTGTTTTATACTCTCTCAACGCCAATTACTGCAACAAGAGACAGGTGTTTGTTATTTGCGCTTAACCCACTCAGTCACCGGGCGTCTCCTGACGCTCTCCCCCGCTGCAGGGTTCGCTAAACCACGCCCCCCTTGCCACAATTACAAAATTAACAGCGATATCTGTTGATTTTATTTTGAGGTAAAAAGCTAAAAGCTAGTGTTTTCAATATAATTTTTCAATAAAGAAGATTGATATATCTTCATACTGTTGCAGTCAAAAGTTAACATACACCCTGCAGAATCTGCAAAATATTCATTATTTTACCAAAATAAGAGAGATCATACAAAATGTTATTTTTTTAATTAGTACTCACCTGAAAAAGAGATTACACATAAAATACATTTACATATAGTCCACAAGATAGAATAATAGTTGAATTTATTAAAATAACCCCATTCAAGACTCTTAATACTGAGTTGATAGCTGAATGATCCGCAGCTGTGTGTTTGTGTTTAGTGATAGTTGTTCATGAGTTCCTTGTTTGTCCTGAACAATTAAACTGTCTGCTGTTCTTCAGAAAACCTGATTTCTGGTTTTCTAACTAATTTGTGGGACCTGAAAAATCATTGAGGTCTCACAAATAATTTTGTTTTCCAGCATTTTTGTGTATTTGAACCCTTTCCAACAATAACTGTATGATTTTGAGATCCATCTTTTCACACTGAAGACAACTGAGGGACTCAAATGCAACTTTTACAGAAGATTCAAACACTCACTGCTGATGATCCAGAAGAAAACACAATGTTTTAAGAGCTGGGGGTGAAATGTTGAATTTGAAGATCAGGGTTAATTTAACTTTTGTTGTCTTTGAAACATGTAGCATCTGAATAGGGACTGACTCAGAGTAAATATGGCCCTGGATTTCCCCCCAAATAGACCTCACCACAAATACACCAGCCACTAATATCTCACTGTATATTACAACAGTCAATACATCGCATTTATGGCAGATAACACCACAAAACCAATAGTGATTGAAAATATATATATTTTATTATTATTATATTATTTTTATATTATTATTATATTATTATATTATTTTATTTATAAAAAATGTATATGACATATACTGATAAACATAAACATAGAATCAAGAAACCTGAAACAAGAGAACTATTCTAATATTTGAGCATTCGAGTGTGTGTGTGTGTGTGTGTGTGCGTGTGTGTGTGTGTGCGCGTGTGTGTGTGTGTGCGCGTGTGTGTGTGTGTGCGCGTGTGTGTGTGTGTGCGCGGGTGTGTGTGTTTGTGTCTGTGTCTGTGTCTGTGTCTGTGTGTGTGTGTGTGTGTGTGTGCTCTTGTTTTTGTGACATATCAGGACACAACTCTGTATAATGACATGTGAATGTTTGGACTAAGGCAGGGGTTCTCAGACTTTTTTATTCAAAGGCATCCAAACCTTATATTCACCCTTAAAATGCATTGTCAAAGGCGTCATTCACAATTGATTCATTTATTTTTGCTATTCAGTTTTGCATTTGTATTACAGTTTTTGCAATATATATTTAGGTGTGTATTAAAATATTTCATTTAATGATCTGATTTTTTATCTGTGACTGAACACTTTTGCTGGAAAATTAATCCCACACATTGAGAGCTTTACAGATTATTTGAGTAGTGAGTTTAAAGAACATTAAAAAATGTTTTATCTTCCCAATTTCTCTCTTCCAGCTGTACTTGGTTGGATGATTCCTAATGGAATGGGTTTTTCTCTGGTTGTGCTTTGTCTGACTCTGATTTTAATTTTGACCAGGAATCACAGAATATTTCGCTATATGTATTTTAAATTTGGTTATGATTACAGATAAGATATAATGTATTGCAACACAAATTATTGATAATTAGAATTTTATAATGCATTAAGTATAAAAAACAGGCTTTAAAGGGATACTCCACCCCAAAATGAAAATTTTGTCATTCACTTACCCCCAGGTTTCTATAATAACCCCCTTATTATTGATGTTTTTGGAGGGATGCTCATTTCTAAATCATGCCCTATTGCTTCACATTTAGCTACGGGGCTGCTGCTATGCTGTCCCATAGACTGACAAGTAAATAACAGTGTCATGGTCCATAAAAGTATAAAAGAAATTATCAGAATAGGCCTAATAGGGTGGAGTATCCCTTTAAGCGAAGTGTAACCGATTATTTATTTTAATTTAATTTCTTTAGACCATTAAACTGTGAATATCTGTGAATGTTTTTATTTGTGAACAATTTATTTTTGTGAAGCTCCTAACATATATTTGTGGATCTCATTCTATTTATTTGTGAATGTAAAATTTGTACATTTGATTTGGAATTAAGTAATTCTAACTCCACGCTAGTCACTGGTTACTCGGAAATTGCTTTGGGTGATCGTGTATTTCCAAAAAGCATCGTCATCGCTATCTGTACAGCCACGACACAGCCCAGATCAACAGATCTGCAAAGGATTCTGTCAACATATGTCTGAAATATTGAAGTTTGTTTGCATAATTTGCATCAATGTTTTTTTCTTTTATATTTATCACTATAAAGTTGTTTTGAAGCAATCTAATTATATAATCTGTATTGTATCTATATTGTTACATTTATATTTAATATTGCAATATGGAAGAGTCCTAACTTTTCCTAAAGTGTCTTCATCATCTTCATCTACTATGGTTTTACTTTTCCTCATTTGTATTATTCTTTTAATGGACTTCCCTCGCTTAAACGTACAATTATACTGAGATTCTTTATTTTAAAAGATTAAGTTATTATACTTATATTTTGTAATAAACGTATATCTTTGAAACTCCAGATGTTTTTTTTTCTCTCTAATCAGTTTACTTTTTCTCAACTGAAAAAAAAGATAATATGTTTGACCAAATCAAATTTCTTAATTCAAATGAAACTATACATGATTGTATCACAAATTATCAGTATAAATCTATTTGGATTAACTTAATCAAATAACCAGTTAAATACAAATCTAAATTGTACCTTGTTTGTAAAAAAAAAAAAAAAAAAAAGACGCTTTTTACACTCTTGAAAAGTAAAATATCTCAGCGAGGGTTGTGTGTAGTGTTTCTCCTCTCGGTGTGTTCTGAGTGACGGTGTGTGTTATCTCAGTGAGGGTCGTGTGTGGTGTTTCTCCTCTTGGTGTGTTCGGAGTGACGGTGTGTGTTATCTCAGCGAGGGTCGTGTGTGGTGTTTCTCCTCTCGGTGTGTTCGGAGTGACGGTGTGTGTTATCTCAGTGAGGGTTGTGTGTGGTGTTTCTCCTCTCGGTGTGTTCGGAGTGACGGTGTGTGTTATCTCAGTGAGTGAAGTGACATTCAGCCAAGTACGGTGACCCATACTCAGAATTTGTGCTCTGCATTTAACCCATCCGAAATGCACACACACAGAGCAGTGAACACACACACACACACTGTGAGCACACACCCGGAGCAGTGGGCAGCCATTTATGCTGCGGCGCCCGGGGAGCAGTTGGGGGTTCGATGCCTTGCTCAAGGGCACCTAAGTCGTGGTATTGAAGGTGGAGAGAGAACTGTACATGCACTCCCCCCACCCACAATTCCTGCCGGCCCGGGACTCGAACTCACAACCTTTCGTTTGGGAGTCCGACTCTCTAACCATTAGGCCACGACTTCCCAGTGAGGGTTGTGTGTGGTGTTTCTCCTCTCGGTGTGTTTGGAGTGACGGTGTGTGTTATCTCAGCGAGGGTTGTGTGTGGTGTTTCTCCTCTCGGTGTGTTCGGAGTGACGGTGTGTGTTATCTCAGTGAGGGTTGTGTGTGGTGTTTCTCCTCTCTGTGTGTTCGGAGTGACGGTGTGTGTTATCTCAGTGAGGGTTGTGTGTGGTGTTTCTCCTCTCTGTGTGTTCTGAGTGACGGTGTGTGTTATCTCAGTGAGGGTTGTGTGTGGTGTTTCTCCTCTCGGTGTGTTCGGAGTGACGGTGTGTGTTATCTCAGTGAGGGTTGTGTTTGGTGTTTCTCCTCTCGGTGTGTTCGGAGTGACGGTGTGTGTTATCTCAGTGAGGGTTGTGTGTGGTGTTTCTCCTCTCGGTGTGTTCGGAGTGACGGTGTGTGTTATCTCAGCGAGGGTCGTGTGTGGTGTTTCTCCTCTCGGTGTGTTCTGAGTGACGGTGTGTGTTATCTCAGCGAGGGTCGTGTGTGGTGTTTCTCCTCTCGGTGTGTTCCGAGTGACGGTGTGTGTTATCTCAGTGAGGGTCGTGTGTGGTGTTTCTCCTCTCGGTGTGTTCGGAGTGACGGTGTGTGTTATCTCAGCGAGGGTCGTGTGTGGTGTTTCTCCTCTCGGTGTGTTCTGAGTGACGGTGTGTGTTATCTCAGCGAGGGTCGTGTGTGGTGTTTCTCCTCTCGGTGTGTTCTGAGTGACGGTGTGTGTTATCTCAGTGAGGGTCGTGTGTGGTGTTTCTCCTCTCGGTGTGTTCCGAGTGACGGTGTGTGTTATCTCAGTGACGGTCGTGTGTGGTGTTTCTCCTCTCGGTGTGTTCGGAGTGACGGTGTGTGTTATCTCAGCGAGGGTCGTGTGTGGTGTTTCTCCTCTCGGTGTGTTCTGAGTGACGGTATGTGTTATCTCAGTGAGGGTTGTGTGTGGTGTTTCTCCTCTCGGTGTGTTCCGAGTGACGGTGTGTGTTATCTCAGTGAGGGTTGTGTGTGGTGTTTCTCCTCTCGGTGTGTTCGGAGTGACGGTGTGTGTTATCTCAGCGAGGGTCGTGTGTGGTGTTTCTCCTCTCGGTGTGTTCTGAGTGACGGTGTGTGTTATCTCAGTGAGGGTTGTGTGTGGTGTTTCTCCTCTCGGTGTGTTCGGAGTGACGGTGTGTGTTATCTCAGCGAGGGTCGTGTGTGGTGTTTCTCCTCTCGGTGTGTTCTGAGTGACGGTGTGTGTTATCTCAGCGAGGGTCGTGTGTGGTGTTTCTCCTCTCGGTGTGTTCCGAGTGACGGTGTGTGTTATCTCAGTGAGGGTTGTGTGTGGTGTTTCTCCTCTCGGTGTGTTCCGAGTGACGGTGTGTGTTATCTCAGTGAGGGTTGTGTGTGGTGTTTCTCCTCTCGGTGTGTTCCGAGTGACGGTGTGTGTTATCTCAGTGAGGGTTGTGTGTAGTGTTTCTCCTCTGTGTGTTCGGAGTGACGGTGTGTGTTATCTCAGCGAGGGTCGTGTGTGGTGTTTCTCCTCTCGGTGTGTTCTGAGTGACGGTGTGTGTTATCTCAGCGAGGGTCGTGTGTGGTGTTTCTCCTCTCGGTGTGTTCCGAGTGACGGTGTGTGTTATCTCAGTGAGGGTTGTGTGTGGTGTTTCTCCTCTCGGTGTGTTCGGAGTGACGGTGTGTGTTATCTCAGCGAGGGTTGTGTGTAGTGTTTCTCCTCTGTGTGTTCGGAGTGACTGTGTGTGTTATCTCAGTGAGGGTCGTGTGTGGTGTTTCTCCTCTGTGTGTTCGGAGTGACGGTGTGTGTTATCTCAGTGAGGGTCGAGTGTAGTGTTTCTCCTCTCGGTGTGTTCGGAGTGACGGTGTGTGTTATCTCAGTGAGGGTTGTGTGTGGTGTTTCTCCTCACGGTGTGTTCCGAGTGACGGTGTGTGTTATCTCAGCGAGGGTTGTGTGTGGTGTTTCTCCTCTCTGTGTGTTCCGAGTGACGGTGTGTGTTATCTCAGTGAGGGTTGTGTGTGGTGTTTCTCCTCTCTGTGTGTTCGGAGTGACGGTGTGTGTTATCTCAGTGAGGGTCGAGTGTAGTGTTTCTCCTCTCGGTGTGTTCGGAGTGACGGTGTGCGTTATCTCAGTGAGGGTTGTGTGTGGTGTTTCTCCTCTCGGTGTGTTCCGAGTGACGGTGTGTGTTATCTCAGCGAGGGTCGTGTGTGGTGTTTCTCCTCTCGGTGTGTTCGGAGTGACGGTGTGTGTTATCTCAGTGAGGGTCGTGTGTGGTGTTTCTCCTCTCGGTGTGTTCCGAGTGACGGTGTGTGTTATCTCAGCGAGGGTCGTGTGTGGTGTTTCTCCTCTCGGTGTGTTCGGAGTGACGGTGTGTGTTATCTCAGTGAGGGTTGTGTGTGGTGTTTCTCCTCTCTGTGTGTTCCGAGTGACGGTGTGTGTTATCTCAGTGAGGGTTGTGTGTGGTGTTTCTCCTCTCTGTGTGTTCGGAGTGACGGTGTGTGTTATCTCAGTGAGGGTTGTGTGTGGTGTTTCTCCTCTCTGTGTGTTCCGAGTGACGGTGTGTGTTATCTCAGTGAGGGTTGTGTGTGGTGTTTCTCCTCTCGGTGTGTTCTGAGTGACAGTGTGTGTTATCTCAGTGAGAGTTGTGTGTGGTGTTTCTCCTCTCTGTGTGTTCGGAGTGACGGTGTGTGTTATCTCAGTGAGGGTTGTGTGTGGTGTTGCTCCTCTCGGTGTGTTCTGAGTGACGGTGTGTGTTATCTCAGTGAGGGTTGTGTGTGGTGTTTCTCCTCTCTGTGTGTTCGGAGTGACGGTGTGTGTTATCTCAGTGAGGGTCGTGTGTAGTGTTTCTCCTCTCGGTGTGTTCGGAGTGACGGTGTGTGTTATCTCAGCGAGGGTCGTGTGTGGTGTTTCTCCTCTAGGTGTGTTCTGACTGACGGTGTGTGTTATCTCAGTGAGGGTTGTGTGTGGTGTTTCTCCTCTCGGTGTGTTCGGAGTGACGGTGTGTGTTATCTCAGTGAGGGTTGTGTGTAGTGTTTCTCTTCTCGGTGTGTTCTGAGTGACGTGTGTGGTGTTTCTCCTTTCGGTGTGTTCTGAGTGACGGTGTGTGTTATCTCAGTGAGAGTTGTGTGTAGTGTTTCTCCTCTGTGTGTTCGGAGTGACTGTGTGTGTTATCTCAGTGAGGGTCGTGTGTAGTGTTTCTCCTTTCGGTGTGTTCTGAGTGACGGTGTGTGTTATCTCTGTGTGTAGTGTTTCTCCTCTCGGTGTGTTCTGAGTGACGGTGTGTGTTATCTCAGTGAGGGTTGTGTGTAGTGTTTCTCCTCTGTGTGTTCTGAGTGACGGTGTGTGTTATCTCAGTGAGGGTTGTGTGTAGTGTTTCTCCTTTCGGTGTGTTCTGAGTGACGGTGTGTGTTATCTCCGTGTGTAGTGTTTCTCCTCTCGGTGTGTTCTGAGTGACGGTGTGTGTTATCTCAGTGAGGGTTGTGTGTAGTGTTTCTCCTCTGTGTGTTCGGAGTGACTGTGTGTGTTATCTCAGTGAGGGTTGTGTGTAGTGTTTCTCCTTTCGGTGTGTTCTGAGTGACGGTGTGTGTTATCTCCGTGTGTAGTGTTTCTCCTCTAGGTGTGTTCTGAGTGATGGTGTGTGTTATCTCAGTGAGGGTCGTGTGTGGTGTTTCTCCTCTCTGTGTGTTCGGAGTGACGGTGTGTGTTATCTCAGTGAGGGTCGTGTGTGGTGTTTCTCCTCTCTGTGTGTTCGGAGTGACGGTGTGTGTTATCTCAGTGAGGGTCGTGTGTGGTGTTTCTCCTCTCTGTGTGTTCTGAGTGACGGTATGTGTTATCTCAGTGAGGGTTGTGTGTAGTGTTTCTCCTCTCGGTGTGTTCGGAGTGACGGTGTGTGTTATCTCAGCGAGGGTTGTGTGTGGTGTTTCTCCTCTCGGTGTGTTCTGAGTGACGGTGTGTGTTATCTCAGTGAGGGTCGTGTGTGGTGTTTCTCCTCTCTGTGTGTTCGGAGTGACGGTGTGTGTTATCTCAGTGAGGGTCGTGTGTAGTGTTTCTCCTCTCAGTGTGTGTTATCTCAGTGAGGGTTGTGTGTGGTGTTTCTCCTCTCGGTGTGTTCTGAATGACGGTGTGTGTTATCTCAGTGAGGGTTGTGTGTGGTGTGGTGTTTCTCCTCTCGGTGTGTTCTGAATGACGGTGTGTGTTATCTCAGTGAGGGTTGTGTGTGGTGTGGTGTTTCTCCTCTTGGTGTGTTCTGAGTGACGGTGTGTGTTATCTCAGTGAGGGTTGTGTGTGGTGTGGTGTTTCTCCTCTTGGTGTGTTCGGAGTGACGGTGTGTGTTATCTCAGTGAGGGTTGTGTGTAGTGTTTCTCCTCTCGGTGTGTTCCGAGTGACGGTGTGTGTTATCTCAGTGAGGGTTGTGTGTGGTGTTTCTCCTCTCTGTGTGTTCGGAGTGACGGTGTGTGTTATTTCAGTGAGGGTTGTGTGTAGTGTTTCTCCTCTGTGTGTTTGGAGTGACGGTGTGTGTTATCTCAGTGAGGGTCGTGTGTGGTGTTTCTCCTCTGTGTGTTCGGAGTGACGGTGTGTGTTATCTCAGTGATGGTCGAGTGTAGTGTTTCTCCTCTCGGTGTGTTCGGAGTGACGGTGTGTGTTATCTCAGTGAGGGTCGTGTGTGGTGTTTCTCCTCTCGGTGTGTTCTGAGTGACGGTGTGTGTTATCTCAGTGAGGGTTGTGTGTGGTGTGGTGTTTCTCCTCTCGGTGTGTTCTGAGTGACGGTGTGTGTTATCTCAGTGAGGGTTGTGTGTGGTGTGGTGTTTCTCCTCTCGGTGTGTTCGGAGTGACGGTGTGTATTATCTCAGCGAGGGTTGTGTGTGGTGTTTCTCCTCTCTGTGTGTTCGGGGTGACGGTGTGTGTTATCTCAGTGAGGGTCGTGTGTGGTGTTTCTCCTCTCTGTCTGTTCGGAGTGACGGTGTGTGTTATCTCAGCGAGGGTTGTGTGTGGTGTTTCTCCTCTCGGTGTGTTCTGAGTGACGGTGTGTGTTATCTCCGTGTGTAGTGTTTCTCCTCTCGGTGTGTTCTGAGTGACGGTGTGTGTTATCTCAGCGAGGGTCGTCTGTAGTGTTTGGCTGCACTGAGCCTGTTTTGAGCCATGTGTTAAGAGTTGTGTTGCTTTGAATGAGTTTTGCAGGTGATGTGAACTGTTTAGCTCAGGTGACTGTTGCTAGTGCAGACTAGAGACCTGCGCGGGACACAATTTTCAGTCCCGCTCCCGCAGTGTTTAGTACCGCTCCCGCAAAGATTTGTCATTTTTAGTCCCGCTCCCGCCCGCATCTGTGATATTATGTCCCGCTCCCGCCCGCAAATGCCCGCAAGACGGCAGGCAGGATCAGGGGCGGCGCTAGGACGTTTTTAGCCCCGAATAATTTTGTTCAATTGTGTCTCTCATAGAGCAAAACAATTAATCAGAAAAACAAATGTGAATAAGATTGCAGCAGCCGTGATTACCTAATCATGTACATATTACAGTTTTATTTATATTTTTCCATTTTGCATTAAAGCGATGTGCTTTTTTGCAGCATTGAGCAGCGTTGCGCACTTGATATTCTTGATGCTGCTCTGATGCACTACATTACGCAATGCTCTGTTTGTTGTTAGGATGACTAAAAGTTCAGCGGTCTAGCTCATCAATGTCAAAATGATTAAAGAAGCGAACGAATGCCTGGTAAAATGCAAGTAGATAAAAATGTAAAATTTGACTGTTTTACAATAGAAATGATCAACTACCGACAGTAGCCTATCCGGTGACGCAAATTACTCAACTTTTTAATTTATTTATTAAATTTTGCTTTTTTTAATTGAAAATATGCTATAATTTCCTTGATTCATTTATAATTAAAAATAAAATATTATTTGCAAATAGTTACAATTATTTCACTAACACAACTTAAGCCTTTCTTTTTCTTAATTCCCTTAAAATCGCATTTATATTAATTAATTCCTTTAAATAAAAATACCCAATTTTAGTTTGGGCTGAAGACCCGAATATCCAATGACCTTAGAACTGCCCCTGGGCAGGATGGATGTTCACTTTCTGTCTCACGAAAGGTCTTGTAAAAAAAAATAAAAATGCGTGCACACATAATTCCTTGGTAACATATTTATTGGTAAGCCTGCATATGACCATACAAAACATTAAATAGGCCTCAGTAACCAACGCCAACAAAGATACACAATCTGCCCAGATTCCAATAGGCTTAATTATGTAGTCTAACTTAAAAAAAGGCATGGCCTACACGAACATTTGAAAAACAAAATAACATTTAAAACATTTAAACATAAAAACATTTAAAAACATACAAAACACGAAACGGTCCCGTATTACGAACAGCATAATATTCACAATAGTAGCCTAGGCGAACCGTAACCAAAAACAAAAATATAAAATCTGTTAGATTAGGAAATATTATTATCTATCTAATATATATAATTATATTAGATAACGTTCTGGTCACAATATAGGCTAGCCATGAACATTCGTAAAACATTGAGACTAAAAAACTATTTGGGCTTTGAGTACAGGTGTTAAACTGAAAATAGCCTGGGCTTACATTTTAATAATAATAATAAAAATAAAAACTCAGCAGGTCGCTACCAGCATAAATGAAAATGATAAAAATAAAGGTAAAAGAATCAGCTGCTGCTTAGGCTATCGGGTTCTTTGAATAACCATGAAGGAAAAGTAGGTTGTTTACTGATGAGGGCTTCAGCACACTGCGTCTTTGCTCCAGTATGCGACCACAAATGCTGATAGCCCGTTCGGACGGTGCGCTGGAGGCTGGGACACATAGCACATGGCGTGCCAGTTTGGAAAGTTTGGGAAATTCAAAGCAATGTTTCTTCCACCACGGGAGGATATCTTTGGGTTGGTGTGATTCGGATCCATCCAGTTTTACTTTCAAATACGCCTCTATCTCGGAATCTAAAGACTTCTGCGAGTCAGTACACGTAGCACCTACATCTTCCCATTCTTCAAAATCACGAAATGTCACCTTTTTAGGTGGAGGTGGCTCAGAATTTTCCTCAGCTTGGACATCAAACCCCAAGTCCTCAATCTGCTCTTTCACAGCTTCAGTCACATATTTTCTTTCATTTTCATCGACCATCTTAAGCTGACGCAGTTTGGGAGTCAGGAATGTTGCTATTTTATAGAGCATGTTAATTCCATTTGGAGCAAGGCTACTCGGTGACAACAGTTCGTCTAGACGTTGTACACAAGCAGATGCGATAACATTGAGTAGGGGGTCAACCTTGGCCACTTCGCAATGCTCTCTTAGCTTCACGGACCAAGGCAGAACAAGCGCCGCACTTAATGCCGTATTGTCCGACTCCAGGTCATTCGTTGCGTCTTTGAAGGGTTTGAGAAACGCCACCAGGGATTCAAGAGTGTGTTTATTGATGCAGCCTACTTTGTCATACTGCTTATTTTCCAGCAGTATTGTTGTGACCTCATCATACTGCTGTGAGACAGAATCCAGCATGTCCACAGTCGAATTCCATCGTGTCTCCACTGACTGTTTGAGAGACTTCCCCAGCTTGACTTGCAGGCCAGAATGTTTAAAATAGCTGACCAGTTTCTTCACGTTGGTGATAAGCTGGGCCGCTTCGGGGACTTGGCTCATCACAGCAGGTGAGAGAGCATGTGCGAGAACTGAATTCAGTACATGGGCACTACAATTCAGTCTAGTGAACCCACGTAAGGAGGCCACCATGTTAGCTCCTCTATCCGTAACAAAAACAATTTTTTTTTCCCAAAAGTGAACAATCAATTCCAAAGACTCTTAAGTTCTGAAATAATAAAGCACAAATATTTTCACCTGTCTTTGGAGTGCATTCATCAAATGGGGCAGAAAATAGCACTCGAGATTCTAAATTGTAGTCTGAATCGACGTAATGTATGGTGGCTGACAGGAAAGAGGTTTTGCGGTATGTCTCTGTCCAAATATCAGTTGTCACAGCACATCCATATTTAATAATTGTCTCAGTCATGTCATCGACAACAGCCCTTCTAAATCTGTGTGCCCTGTCATCTACATGGCGTGACACAGTTGTTGGATGAGGCAGAATATCTCTCACATCATATCTGCCTATTGTGGTTGCCGTGTCTACCAAATGTTGTGTCAACTGAATGAATCCCTCACCAGCAATGCTGTCATATGGACGGAGGTCAGCAGAAACAAAGTCCACACATTTGTCTATTGTCTTCGCCTTTAGAGCACTTGACACTTTCGGCGTGTTTCCTCTAAACTCCAACAATCTTTGTCCTTTCAAGACTGTACATACATGACGCTTCAGGCCTGATGTTCCAGATTTGTGTCCGTTGTATGTTAACACCTTTTGGCATTTATCGCAGCAGGCAAAAGGTAGTTGATTCCCCTCTCCATCGTGCACAACCGAAAAAGACTGCCAAATGTCTGATTTGAGGTTTCGTGATTTTTTTGTAGTAAATGTGCCTTTCTTTATATTAGTACTTACATCTGAAGCGCTTAGGGCTATATCTGAAGCACTAGAGGTGCTCTGAGTCTGTTCCTCGTCCATGATGTCTATTTTGAACTTGAATGAAGTATTCGAACACGGAGCAGCGGGAAGGAATTGTCTCTAAACAAGTGTGCGCGAGATTACGCCCCCTCTACCCCAAACGACAACATCCACAAGTTTAGATTGCTTAAAACTTTTTATTGCTGACAAACAGAATCTCTCTCACAAGTACAAATTATGAACGCTACTTTAACCATTTATATATTTTACTTTACACTAATATTTAATTTGCGGGAGTGCAGCGTATCATCCCTCCCGCCCGCACCCGCAAGTGCACCGGATCACCCCGCCCGCGCCCGCAAAGACCTTTCAAAATTTGTCCCACGCCGCACTGTTTTGCGTTGCGACCCGCGGGTCCCGCGGGACTCCCGCGGGACTGCAGACCTCTAGTGCAGACTGTAGTTAGAGTTTTGCACATGTAGCTCCAGTTGTGCTCACTGTCGTGTAGCAATCGAAAAAAACTGTAATAGCGATGTTCGAGCAGCCTTGTCAGCACGGACATCCGCTTTTAAATCCGGGAATGCTGATGATCGCAAACAACTCAACAACAATTAGCCGGTATTTTCACAGACATTTTCAACCTCTTCGTCTGTCTTTCTGTGGTTCCCTCGTGCTTCAAAAAAATCCACCATTGTGCCCATACCAAAGAAAAACAAAATCACATGCTTAAATGACTGGAGGCCCAGTGCTCTCACACCCATCTTCAGCAAGTGTTTTGAGAGACTTGCAGAGATTACATCTGCTTTGTGCTGCCTGCCTCACTGGATCCACTACAATTTTCATATTGTAGCAACGTTCTACAGACAATGCTATTGCTTTCACCCTACACACTTCTCTCTCCCACCTGAAAATACAACCCGAATTCCGGAAAAGTTGGGACGTTTTTTTTAATTTTAATAAAATGAAAACTAAAGGAATCTCAAATCACATGAGCCAATATTTTATTCACAATAGAACATAGATAACGTAGCAAATGTTTAAACTGAGAAATTTTACACTTTTATCCACTTAATTAGCTCATTTAAAATTTAATGCCTGCTACAGGTCTCAAAAAAGTTGGCACGGGGGCAACAAATGGCTAAAAAAGCAAGCAGTTTTGAAAAGCTTCAGCTGGGATAACATCTAGTGATTAATTAAGTTAATTGATATCAGGTCTGTAACATGATTAGCTATAAAAGCTTTGTCTTAGAGAAGCAGAGTCTCTCAGAAGTAAAGATGGGCAGAGGATCTCCAATCTGTGAAAGACTGCGTAAAAAAATTGTGGAAAACTTTAAAAACAATGTTCCTCAACGTCAAATTGCAAAGGCTTTGCAAATCTCATCATCTACAGTGCATAACATCATCAAAAGATTCAGAGAAACTGGAGAAATCTCTGTGCGTAAGGGACAAGGCCGGAGACCTTTATTGGATGCCCGTGGTCTTCGGGCTCTCAGACGACACTGCATCACTCATCGGCATGATTGTGTCAATGACATTACTAAATGGGCCCAGGAATACTTTCAGAAACCACTGTCGGTAAACACAATCCGCCGTGCCATCAGCAGATGCCAACTAAAGCTCTATCATGCAAAAAGGAAGCCATATGTGAACATGGTCCAGAAGCGCCGTCGTGTCCTGTGGGCCAAGGCTCATTTAAAATGGACTATTTCAAAGTGGAATAGTGTTTTATGGTCAGACGAGTCCAAATTTGACATTCTTGTTGGAAATCACGGACGCCGTGTCCTCCGGGCTAAAGAGGAGGGAGACCTTCCAGCATGTTATCAGCGTTCAGTTCAAAAGCCAGCATCTCTGATGGTGTGGGGGTGCATAAGTGCATACGGTATGGGCAGCTTGCAGGTTTTGGAAGGCTCTGTGAATGCTGAAAGGTATATAAAGGTTTTAGAGCAACATATGCTTCCCTCCAAACAACGTCTATTTCAGGGAAGGCCTTGTTTATTTCAGCAGGACAATGCAAAACCACATACTGCAGCTATAACAACAGCATGGCTTCGTCGTAGAAGAGTCCGGGTGCTAACCTGGCCTGCCTGCAGTCCAGATCTTTCACCTATAGAGAACATTTGGCGCATCATTAAACGAAAAATACGTCAAAGACGACCACGAACTCTTCAGCAGCTGGAAATCTATATAAGGCGAGAATGGGACCAAATTCCAACAGCAAAACTCCAGCAACTCATAGCCTCAATGCCCAGACGTCTTCAAACTGTTTTGAAAAGAAAAGGAGATGCTACACCATGGTAAACATGCCCCGTCCCAACTATTTTGAGACCTGTAGCAGAAATCAAAATTGAAATGAGCTCATTTTGTGCATAAAATTGTAAACTTTCTCAGTTTAAACATTTGCTATGTTATCTATGTTCTATTGTGAATAAAATATTGGCTCATGTGATTTGAAAGTCTTTTAGTTTTCATTTTATTCAAATTTAAAAAACGTCCCAACTTTTCCGGAATTCGGGTTGTAAGAACACCTATGTGAGAATGCTGTTTGTGGACTACAGCTCAGCATTCAGCACCATAGTGCCTGCCACACTTGTTGCGAAGCTCCAGACTCTGGGACTAAACAGATCTCTGTGCAGCTGGATCCAGGACTTCCTGACAGACAGAAGTCAGGTGGTCAGAATGGGCAACAACACTTCATCCCCGTTGACCCTCAACACTGGTGCTCCTCAGGGCTGTGTCCTCAGCCCACTCCTGTACTCCCTGTACAGACATGCAGCCACACACAGCTCCAACGTCATCGTCAAATTCGCTGACGACACAATGGTGATAGGTAATATTACTTAAGTAATATTACTTGTTAAAACCCCCCACCAATCGTCGAGACTTTAACCAAAGGCAGACGATATGCTTGCTACAAAACAGCTTCAGCTTGCATACCTAAAATGTGGGCAGTCATCTATTTAAGCAACCAAAGGAGACATGCACACAGATGAAAAGACCGGCTGAAACCACCATCAACACACTAAACAAAGGTGAGGAACAGAATGTGACGCATCATAGGCTGCAACCAACCAGCAATAAAATAGGAAGCACTTGTCCCTCATTGGTTATCTCAAGAGTCAATCACCATCTCTTAGCTCATTCATACGGTCACAGCTACTTTGCCCATCGCCCATTATAGATCAACTAACATATTCTATAAAGGTGCAAAATGCATTTACTTACACATATTTGATAATCAAGATATTCCTTGATATATTTTAGGAATATTTAGAATAAAACAATAATAATAATAAATAAAACCCTTACTGAAAAAAAATGTGTAATGGTTTTACTGGTTATAATGGGACTTGTATTAGCTTTACTGAAAACTGTAATGGACCCTGTAGGTCTCTACTCGTAGTTGCCTTCTTTTGGTGAATTAGGATTTATTAAAACCAATAAATCCTAATTCAATATGTCCCAAAACACACTACATTTGGTTAATGGTTAAAAGTTAAAGATTTGTAATGGTTGTTGTGGTTATGTGTAGTGGAAACCATTATATTAACCATTATATCGGTTATACAGTGGTATTGTGGCTGCTGAGTGTCACATGACAAGCATGAGAACCCCCACCCACCCCCACACACACTTCACTCAAAAATAATGAGTGCATGATGCCCCTGACACAACAAAACATTATTTGTCAAATAAATGAAACATGATGAAACATTCATTTAGTTTAAATTGTTATAGATTACTTCTAGAGATTGCAGTGATACATTACATGGTGACAAATGACTGAGTGAATAATACTCCAAGTAGATTACGATACATTTTTTAAATTGTGTCCCTAAAAGCACAAGTGGCCCCTGTCTGGCCCTCCCAGTTACTTTGGTCTGGAACCGCCCCTGCTCTCAAGCTCTGTCAGTATGGATGGGGTGGACACGCATTTTCAGGTTTCTCCAGAAATATTTGATCAGGTTCAATCCCAGGCTCTGGCTGGGCCACTTTGTTTAGCGCAATAATTTAATTATTTGTATTTATGGAGTTATATGTTCTTATGGGCTGTTAACATTTACAGAGTGGTAAGACACTTCCTGCCACTGAAAAACAACCCCATGTCATGAGGCTGCTACTTTTGGTATTTTACACTGTGAGCACAGTAAAATGGCAGATGGGACAGGAGAGTGTTTTACTGACATATAGCTAGTCTAACCACATCTCATCATAATGAATTGAATGTGGTCATAATGAGATATGCTGGTTCGGATTTTTGATAAAAGCATTTCTTGTCAAGAAAAAAAGGGGACAAAAACGCTTAAGACTTTGCATTCATATTCTGCAGTTCTGTGGCCGCGGACTAGTTTCAATAGTTTAATCAGCACCACAGGATCTTGTCTCCATGGTTACACGCGGGATTTATGTCGACTGCAAGTGAATTCGTAGTTCCGTTTATTTTTTCTTATCTTCACCACCTGGCAACTGCAGTAAAATGTCGAGAGATTCAAACAAAAAATAATCAATAAATAGAACAAAAAAATAAATAAAAATAAAAAAGACTGCAGGGGATGTCACCAGCAGAAGCGCAAGTGTCTGAGAGTTCAAGAATGCAAGTTTGAGAGTTCAAGGGCAAATGTGCAGCTGTGTTGGCAGCTGCCAGACCACGCACCTTTGTGAACACCGATTTTCCGGAAATATTTGCAGCTTTTAATGTCCATGTGGTGTTGCGTGTTCGGTGCAGTTTCCTCTAAACTTGAAATGGATTTGATGTTCTCTCTCATTGTACTGTTTGCAGACATAGTACTACGCTACGTTTATTCTGGTAAGTCATTAATTATGACTTTAATGCATGGTTTTTTTCTCTTTTTTTTCTGGCGGTTGGACTAATACAAGTAATCCCGCAGGTCATAAATAACTTTGTTTTCTAACTCCACGAGTGCAATCGTGTTTATCTAAAAGGGTAGGCTACTTTTCCTTTCTTTACTCATAGCTAAAAAGCCATGTGTTGACTCTGAAAGACATACTTTAATTATGTGCATTTATGGAATATTTAATACATTTCGTATTAATCCATGCTAATTTTTAACATGAACAATGCGCTGTCAATTTAATTCTTAGTCACTTCAATAACAAAATAGACTCGGTACAGGAAAGATCCCTGAAAAGTACCACACCCCTCAGGTCTCAGTGGGTACATGTGTCATGTGTGAACACGTGCAGGATACTTGTTACTGGCAGTGAGCTTTGAAAAGTGATGGAGACACCACGCAACTCGTTTTGCTAGTTTTTAATTAATAACCTAACTTTGGACTGGGTTTAGAGTTGGAAAAGCTTAATTTGCTTTTCAAAAATACATCGATCCAGGTGCGGTGTTCTGTCAGATTTTACTACCTCCCATTAAAACATTGGATATAGTAGCTACAGTTTAACAATGAAAAATGCTACTGTAAAGTTATAATTTATTAACCCTTTCAGTAATTCAAATACAGTAATTATGTGATATATTCGCGGTTGTGGGATACAGCTACAGGAAACCAACAATAAATAATGTTTTTCTACCTATTAGATTGTGTTTTATTAAAGTCTACAGCTCCCCTAAACCTACTCTTACAGTAATGCAGATACATTAAATATTGTTGTTCAGCATTAGAATAAGGACGCAGTATTGATGTGCGCATGCGCAGTAAACCCTGGTAGGATCACATGTCAGGACACTGGCTCCAGAGCATTTTGATCGCAGGTGCTGAAGGGGGATCATTCACAGGGGGAGCTGGGCAATTTAGGGCTCCAGATTCATCCTTCTCACTGGTAGCTCTTTTGCAACTAACTTTCTCAGCAAAGAGGTTTTTTTTTTTTTGCTACAACATGCTGTTAATCAATACATGCTGATGAACTTTTATCGTTGCTTATTTATATGGAAACGAAATTGATTAACTTGAATGTTACTTGTAACCCGTTCTTTTTCTCAAAGCACTATAAACTATAATAAATAATTTAAATGTATTTTTTTCCCCTGAGACGTTCATAATCACTTTGCCGGTGCTTTGAGGGGATTGCTTTATGCGCGAGCTCGTATGGAATGATATTGCGGACTTTATTCAAAAGGAATTGCTAATTGTATTTGCAATTGCGTTTTCAATTTGTGGACGCATAAAATGTGACATAATCCAAACGCAAATGCAAATCGCGCATTACCGTTTTCATTTTCGATTAAGTGAACGCACAGTGTCTGCCAAATTTAAAATGGAAATGCAAAGGCCGTTTGCAATTGTGTTTCCCATATCTTACGAGCTATGAGCCTGTCATATTTAAATAGCAATATTAATTACCACATTTGCCTTTTCACTCTCTCTGCACTGTGCATGTAAACTGCCAAAACTCAAATGGAATCGCAATACCTTTTGCATTTGAATTTCCAACGTCTACATGGAAACCTGTCAATCAAGTGATTTGCATTGGGAAGTGACGATCGTACTAAAATGTACCATGTTTTTACTAGGGTAAATATGAGTTAACGATAGTGTTTATAATTAAGCCACAGTAGCCACAAATGTACAGTTGTCTGAGACGTTATGAAATGTTCTTTAACATCATGAACCATAAAATGTAGTCAGTATTCTGCTATTGTTTATTTTCATAATAGGTAAACACAGGCCACAAGTTAACAAGGTCACATTTCCTTGATTCAGCAGCTGCACGATGTAAATCTGAGAGTCCCGTCTTGGTAGCTCAGTGGTTAGTGACTGTCATCTCTCATGGCATATTGTCTTTTAGCGCGTGTTCGAAACCCGGGCCAACACAGACGTTCTTTATTTTTTTGTTTATCCTACTAACTTCAGCCGCTGATTTCGGACTTGCATCCTCAGTAGTTCAGACTTTGTGCATTCGACTCGGGAGTGTGATGTCTGCGAGGACGCAGATCCGGTAATTCTGCAAACAGCAGCGTACTTGATAACATGTCAGCTCGCCTTGACTACTGCAATTTTCCTCACTGTATGATCGCCCGTTTGGCGGCCGAAGTTAGTAGGATAAACAAAAAAATAAAGAACGTCTGTGTTGGCCCGGGTTTCGAACACGCGCTAAAAGAGAGTATGCCGTGGGAGATGACAGTCACTAACCACTAAGCTACCAAGCTACACTGAATCAGCACCAGATCTCTAGATTCAAGACAGGACTCTCGGCTTTACATCGTGCAGCTGCTGAATCAAGGAAATGTGACCTTGTTAACTTGTGGCCTGTGTTTACCTATTATGAAAATAAACAATAGCAGAACACTGATTACATTTTATGGTTCATGATGTTAAAGAACATTTCATAACGTCTCAGACAACTGTACATTTGTGGCTACTGTGGCTTAATTATAAACACTATCGTTAACTCATATTTACCCTAGTAAAAACATGGTACATTTTAGTACGATCGTCACTTCCCAATGCAAACACGCCCAATAAAATGGCCCCACCCCTGTCACTTGATTGACAGGTTTCCGTGTAGACGTTGGAAATTCAAATGCAAAAGGTGTTGCGATTCCATTTGAGTTTTGGCAGTTTACATGCACAGTGCAGAGAGAGTGAAAAGGCAAATGTGGTAATTAATATTGCTATTTAAATATGACAGGCTCATAGCTCGTAAGATATGGGAAACACAATTGCAAACGGACTTTGCATTTCCATTTTAAATTTGGCAGACACTGTGCGTTCACTTAATCGAAAATGAAAACGGTAATGTGCGATTTGCATTTGCGTTTGGATTATGTCACATTTTATGCGTCCACAAATTAAAAAACGCAATTGCAAATACAATTTGCAATTCCTTTTGAATAAAGTCCGCAATATCATTCCATAAGCTCGAGCGCGGAATAGTCTCTAATACACCTGTCTATATTAAAAACATTGCAGATAAAACCCATCATTCCTTTAATGTTTAATTCATGCCTAGTGTATGTTGATAACATAATACAATTTGATGTGAATGACTCACATTTCTGCAACAATACCATGGTTACAGTTACTATAGTACTACATAGTATAAAGTAAATCTGTTGTAGGTAAATAATATTAGTGTTAATAAGCTTGAGTGAACTGACCTGTCTTAAAGAGGCATCTGAATTATTCAAGTGAGAGATAAAGATATTAATTGGAGGACTCTCAGGCAGTTTGACTAAATGTAATGTTGACATGACCTTAAGACTTTTATTCTCTTGCATTTATCTTTATTTATCTTCAGAGAGACACCATCTCCTGTTTGTTTACACCGTCCTCAGCAAACCTGATGGAGTCTCTGGTCCTGTGTTCAGTGCAGTGTGTGTGTATGACGACCGATGGATCTCTCACTACAGTAATGAAGAACACTGGAAAAGATATCGTTTGGATGCAGAAATCTGGAGATATACCAGAGAACCTCATGAATCTAGAGACTGGTTCATAAATCTGGTTAACTCTCTGGCAAACTGCACAAGCTCCAGATGTGAAGGTGAATTCATTGGGTTTTACTGGAATTATATTGACATATTTTTAAGTGTTCAAAGGTTTTTATGGGCCACTGTATTTATTATATTACAACATATTTTTAAACTTGTAATAATTAGTTGTTGTTTTTTATTTATTTATGAACTGAAATGTTTAGGCCTCCATACACTACAGAGGAGAGTCGGCTGTGAGGTGGAGAAACATCCAGATGGAGCAGTGATGAATGTGAACGCACTTGACGAGTACGGATATGATGGAGAGGATTTTATTTTCTTTAATTATGACACAATGAAGTGGATTGAAAAAAGTCCAAAGGCAAAAGAAACCAAAATGAAATGGGACGCTGACAGATTTCGCAATCATTATCTCCAGTTCTACCTCAAAGACTGCATCGACTGGATCTCCACATATAATGCTTCGATTAACAGTATGTGTTTCTTTAATGACTTCAGTGTTTCACACTCAATCATTTATGTCTTTTTGTTCAGAATCAGTTCCTCTATCATCTGCTTCTTATTGCAGCTCCTCCAGTTCTTCACATGTTTGCATCTGCAGCTCCTCATGACCAAAGCGAGCTGAATCTGACCTGTCTGGCCACTGGCTTCTACCCCAAACACATAGAGATGAAGATCACGCTAAACAACATCACAGTCCAACCCTTCAGCTCTTCTGGAGTCAGACCCAACGATAACCAGACCTTTCAGGTGAGAACCAGTGTGAAGATACACAGAGATGAGAAACGGGGTTATGAGTGTCACGTCCTTCACAGCGGTCAGACATTTACAACATCATGGGGTAAATATGACCATATTAACAGTCAGACTTTAATATTGTACAGTAGCTTCCTACTCCAGCTGGCAGCTCAGAATTGGTATTTATAGCATTTACTTGTTGCATGACTTTATAGAATGTTTAGAACATTGTTTAATTTTTTCCTGCAGATGGAAGCCTTGGTTCTAGAAGTCATCACTGGGCAGAAGTAGCTGCAGGTGCTCTTGTGATTTCAGTTCTATACATCATGTTTTTACTCTACAAAAAACAGAAGGTTCAACGGTGAGTTCATATTTATTCAAGGACTCATTGACCCAGAAAAAAAGTCTTTATTTGCTCACCCTCATATTATTCCATATTATGGAAATTTTTGATGAATAGTCAGTCACACTCGGCCTTCCAACAACTGCAAACAGGACAAACGCTATAATAGCATGTTTCAAATGTAATTTGTCTCATTCTCATTTGTCTTTATGAGATTAATTATTTAATGGAATATTTATTCAGCATTTAAATATGGAGACCATGCTGTAAAATCTAGTACCATAAATGCTTATGAGTTTAATATGCACACAGTCTGAAAAAAGCAGGGTTGTTTCAACCCAAGTTTGGGTCAAATATAGACTAAGCTTACTTTTGGGTTAAAAATTGAATGTAAAAATTGAACCCAGCGGTTGGGTTAGTTTAAAGTGGGGTTTATCAAGTGAAACATATAATGTACTGAATTGGTATGAAATCAACACGAGCTGATGCTAATTCTAAAGTTTTCTAATAATATGTTGTATCATCTCTAGGCCAGATGAACTGCAGTAGTTCCACCACAGAACATGGGAACATCACCTCGAGATCAGCAGATCCCCTGACTGCAAGTGATTCAGATGAAAACAATGAACTGCTGCAGATTAATTTAACCTAATTTCTGTCATGACAAATCTCGTATAGGTAATGTACATGACAGTGTTAATGTATGTGGTCTTGGCAGAATAGATCTGCCATGCTGCTACTGCTGCTGGGACAGAGCAAGTACTGAGACTTGCTACTGCCATTACATATAGAGAATACTGCTGCTGCATATATAACATGAAGCTGGGGATGGTGGAGGGTTTCTGTTTATTGTAAATAATCAAGGTATTTGAGCTCATTGGCTACTGATACAAGTGAAAACCAATCAGCTGTGCAATGTGATGATGTCATTAGGTCAGATTGAGGTAGACCTGTCATACTCTGCCATCTAGAGTTTCATGCCAGAACTCTGGATTTCTTGTAGTATTTGCTTTTTGAAATGTCACACACACACACACACACCGTGAACACACAGCCAGAGCATGTTTGCTGCGGCGCCCGGGGAGCAGTTGGGGTTCAGTGCCTTGCTCAAGGGCACCTCAGTCGTGCAAATCGTTGTGACAATTGCACTTAGAGATTAAGGCTTTCGAAAAATATGCCAAAGCAATTGAGAAAAACTGCAATAGTTCAGCTTTAAATATGCAGATAAGTTAATAATAAAGGCTTAGTGCATTTTAACTTTAATTTTTATGCTTTTATTATTAGTAGAACCCCCCCCCCCATTCTTGATTTTGTTTTGGACGTTAAACCAGTGTTTAACAACCCTGGTCTTGAAGTAAATTGTGCAATGTGTTAAATTAATTTAATCAAATTCTTTTGTATCAATTTGCATCTATTTGTATAAAATATGTGATAATTACCTTTTTGTATGTCCATGGTTGTTCCTTGTTACATAATGCACTTTACAGTTGTTTCAGGGAATGCATGGCATGTATCATTTTTATTTTATCAGTGTTTTATCAGTGTTATTTTTGAAAATGATAGCATTAACAAAATTAATAAAATCGGCACCTTGTGTAATATGCTGTTTGTTGTCTTTCACTGATGTTAAATTTGTTTTGTTTTTGTTTTGTGTTTTTTTTCTTTTCTTTTTTCTTTACAAACAAAACAACTAAATTTGTAAAAGCATCCTTTATTGTGGATTAGAACTACTCCTGTCTGAAATTTCACATTGCTTTTATTTCCTGCTGGTCTGATTTTGGATACATTGACTTGACCTGAAGAAAAAAAAGGGTTTTGATTGCAGTATATGAACAGTTTTTGAGTGCAGACAAATTCAAGTAAACATCTTTTGTTTTACAGACTTAAGTGTAAAATGGGGGAAAATCACATCCACAACATGATTAATTTCCTAATTTTGTGATCTCTTGGTTGGTTTGCTGGTTAACTAGCCAGCAACAGTTTTCTCTACATGTTAAATCTGTCTTTATCCCAAGCAAAAGCAAAATAATGTATAATTTAATAACACAACACACCAAAGCTTAATGAACTTACACACCATATTCTTTTTGTAAGCAGTCAATGAAAATACAACACTTACAAACATTCATCATTTTATGACAGGTTTATGATATAATGACTTACACAATGGGATGCAGAACATGGGTATTGATATTTAATATTCTGAAGAAATGCTTCCACATAAACAAATAATGATATCAACATTCATCTGTGAATCAATAGACTCAGTATATTCAGATAGTATTTTCACATTAATAAACAGCTTCATCTGAAAGTATATCAGAGTGTGGTTCAGCTCTTATTTCTTAGTGGCCTTTTCATCCTAGCCTTGCTACAATAACATACTTGCCAATCAAACTCTTTCTGATTCTAATGTAAAAATTTTACCCATCTTCTGGTCTGGGTAAATCTTAATCATAAAGTTTAATCATGCATAAACCACCTGCATGATCATATAACATTGGATCAGAGATGGATAAAGCATTTTTGTTTTAAGGCGTTAACATAATTTAATTACAAAATAAATGTGACTTTATATGTAAATCCGGAAATCAGGCGCGGGCTGAACATCGGGAGAACAGGGACAATTCCCGGTGGACTGGAAGCCGATTTGGCTCACTATTTCAATATTATTATTGTATAATTGCATGTCACATGTACTAAAGCGATTATTTCTGTAGTATATGCGGCTGCATATAAGTAATTAAAAGAACGCAGGTCAGTGAGCATTGATGCTAGTTACATTAATGTCCCGCTAGAGGGCAGTGTGTGTTATGTTGTGGATGTGGAGAATAGTGATGGGATTTATGGCTCTTTGAGGGGATCCGGATCTTCGCGATCCGTTCCTTTCAAAGAGCCGTTCAAAAGAACGGCTCTTTTGGCTCTTTTAAATATTTAGTCAGTTTTAAGAAGCTTGGAGGCATCTCAGTTTATCCTGGAAATAATCACTGGGAAGAATGATGAGGTGAGATTTGTAGTCAAATAATTAAAACTCAGATATTACACACCAATATCTGAGTTTGAATTATTCTGAAATATTGATTTTTACCTCATTTGTCATGTGTGGACTATATTCCATAGGGTTGCACAAATCCCTCTGCTTAGACAGTGACATCACTATTTTGGATTTACCTTTAGTACAAAGTGTGTGTGTTTAAAGCTACGTTGACTTATGTTATTCATACAATACCTACTCACGAATAAACATCAAAAACAAAGCCAGCTGCAATGAATTTCTGTGCAAAACAGCTTTTACTACAAACACTTCCACACAAGAACATTGTTATCACACAAGAACATTTTGATAGAAAAATATTTAAAGTAGATAAAATTAAAATAAATAAAATGGAAATGTCTACATACTACTACTACTGTAAACTTTGCAAATAGGACATCAGCCACTTCAAGTCAATGAACAATAACAAAGTGGGCTGCAATGAATGTCTGTGCAAAACAGCTTTTTTTCAACGCTCCTACCCAATGACAGAGGCATGCAGGGTTTTTTTCCACTGGAGTAGTCACGTGAAGGATGCGTGCACAACTAATAACTAATATCATCACGCTATAAAGGGTTGGCCTGCGCTGGGTGCGCCCCTCCCCCATAACTGTTCTGTCTCGCGGAGGAGCTCATTTGTGTGCATCTGTGTGAAACGCATAGGAAAAAAGAACGACAGAAAGAACGGCTCCCCCCCAGCCGCGACTCGGCTCCCATCGTTCATGTTTATGAGCCGTTCAAAAGAATCGGTTCGTTCGCGAACGTCACAACTCTAGTGGAGAAGTTGTTGCTTCCGGTCTGTGTGTGTGGCGGTATTAAAGCTGATCAACAGTCACAGTGCTCTCCTCTGATGTTTTATAACCCACATAAACAGAACATGATAATTTCAGAGTCCGTCATTCGATAATTAAATCTCTAATCAATCATGAATCGGTTAGTCGTGACCGTCGATGCTTTGGCTCGAGCGCTCCGTCAAACGGTTTGGATCAGACTCCGAGTAATCAATGTGAGAGAGAATGAAGTGGACTCTTGAAGCGCACAGCTGGAGCAGAAAACTACTGTTCAGGGTTTCAGGTGCAGGTCAGTTTCTGCTGTAAAGATGCTATTGTATTTTTATCTTTGTTTAATTAGTTACGCAGCAGTTCATTGCTCACAACAGCGGCGGACTGGGAACAAAAAGTGGCCCTGGTCTTTCTGACCCACAGCAGCCCACCACATCATAACACATCCGCTCCTGTTTTGATGTAATTTATTAATTTAATATCTAAGTAAACAGTTTGGGGATTTTAACCAATAGGGCAACTGATTCTCCGTTGAAACAAACAAACAAAAAAAACAAAAAAACAAAAAAAAGCGTGCAGCAGCTGTACATTTAGCAACTCCTAGCATCATAAATGCTCATCAAGACACAAACATTCTCCTAGAACTCACACTTTGCATTCAGTTAACAGATCCATATGAATCATGCATGAAATAGAAGTTTATAAACTCAAACGATAGCTTTATGTGCTTTACAGATGAACTTCAAGTCTTAATTTATTCGAAATGTTCAATAAATCACCTTTGACTCTTTAAAACAAGTTCATGATCCGTTTCGTGAACAGATGATTCTTCTGAGTCAATCTTTTGCTGCCCGATGGGCTATCTTGAATAGTGATGTAAAATTCCCAACTTGATCCACGTTGTTCACTCGCTTGAAGGGGTGAAAGTTATATCTTAAAATAAACAGTTTTTGATAAATTGTGATGTGAGTTTAATGGGAACAGGGGTAAGCTTAAAGGATACAAAAATTTACTCATTGAGCACAGACAAACTTTTTGCATTTAATGATGTATATCTTAATTTAAATGCTTTTAAATGAATATGTTTGTGTGAGAGATTAATATTTTGTAACATCTTTTTGTACTGAAACCAATATCTTGTGCACTAAAAAAAACTCAATTTATATTTTTTTGTGAGCTTAATAGGTACATTTACTTGAATGAATGAATGAATGAATGATGCATTTATATAGCACTTTATTGTGTATTGGTGTACACCAAAGTGCTTTTCAATCATGTGGGGGGTCTCTCCTCAACCACCAGCAGTGTGCAGTATCCACCTGGACGGTCTGACGGCAGCCACAGGACACCGGCACCAGTGCGTTCACCACACACCAGCTACAACTGGAGAGGAGAAAGAGACACAGAGCCAATCAAGTGGTTGGGGATTATTAGGAGGCCATGATTGACAAAGGTCAAGGGGGGAATTTGGTCAGGACACCAGGGTTACACCCCTACTCTTTATGAGAAGTGCCATGGGATTTTTAATGACCACAGAGAGTCAGGAACTCGGTTTAACGTCTTATCTGAAAGATGGTGCTTTTTTGACAGTATAGTGTCCCCATCACTACACTGGGGCATTAGGACCCACACAGACCACAGAGTGAGCGCCCCCTGCTGACCTCACTAGCACCTCTTCCAGCAGCAACCTAGTTTTCCCAGGAGGTCTCCCATCCAGGTACTGACCAGGCTTCAGTGGGGGACCAGTCTTGGGCTGCAGGGTGATAAGGGTCTTATATATGGCATCTTTAAAAAAAAATGCAATCGGACCGTAAATTTAGACGTCATGTCATTGACCCATCCACTGTTAGAACTCTTGTTTAAAAACAATAAAAATATTTCCAAATTTAAAAAGCTGTGATTATTTTTACCTATTACATATAAATTCTCATATTAGTGGCTTTTCCCTTGTTAGGTTGAAGCAACGCTTGCGTTGATTCTTTATTATTTTAGTTTGTTGTTTTTGTGCTGACGCTGGGCTGAGGGCACTGCCGCTGTACCAGTCTCTCTCTGGTTTATCTGAGAGTAGTCTGTACTGACGGTATTCCAGTGCTTAAAGTCACTTAGCTCTTGGTGGAAGCACGAAGCTTAGGCTTGAGGTAGTGTTGTGTGTAGGTAGTGGGGAAAGTCACTAAGTCTGAGAAGTTTGAAAAGAGTTGATGTTGAACTTCATGTTCTAGAGGTTGTTTGAGCTTTTTAAGATGACTATGTTATTAGATGCGTTTTTTTAGCATCCCTGAGGAGAGCTTTTATAAACTTTCTAAGAAAGTTATTGGAAGTAGCAGAAAAGTATGAAATCAGCCTTACCACTAAAGAAAAGAGTTTAAAAGAGGGAGTGGTATTTGTTGTTAAAACTGCTCTTATTGATTTGGGTATTCCTGTTGTATCTGAATCAGGGGTGACTGGAGATCAAGGAGAAAAGGATGTTCCTGTTTGTACACTTTTATCTCTTGTTTGAAGAGCAGAAGGAATTGTTGCTCTTGGAAATGGAGAAGAGTAGAATAAGTCAAGAAGTTGAGCTGCATAAGTTGGATATTGAATCTCAAAGGTTTGCTCCGATTAGAGAAGGTAAGTTAAGATGTCATTCAGGGAATTTGCAGGCCTCAATAGTTAGTACAGCTCCAAAAGCTCTTGATGTTTCTCGTTCTCTTAACCTCATGCCAAAATTTGATGAGGACGATTTAGATACTTTCTTTACTCTGTTTGAATGGTTGGCTGATCTTATGAGATGGGAAGACTGTGAGAGAACGCTGCTACTTAGTGTGTGTTTTGTGGTAAAGCTCAAGAAGCCTACTTGACGCTTAGTGTTCGCCACAGTCAAGTTTATAGCAGGGTAAAAGACGTGGTGCTGAAGGCATACGAGTTAGTTTCTGTAACGGCGGCGGTGGTCCTTGCTGATGAATACGTGTTGATTCATAGACATGTAAAAAAATCATCGGCATTGATTTGGGCTTTGCAGTTTTTTTTTTGTTTTTTTAAGTTTATCTAACAAGTGGTACTTTTCCAGTTGTGGTATACTCGGACCACAATCCACTTTTTTTGCATTCTTTGCAGAGCCCAAACCAGCATCTTATTCGAATGTCTCTCTTTCTACGACCCTATCCTTTGGACATTCGACACATAAGGGGGTGTGGAGAATGTACTGGCTGATGCCTTATCTCGTGCCCCGTGTGAGATTCTTTGCAGCTAATTCAGATGTTTTGTTTCTTTTGCTCTTCTCTCGTTTTGACCGTGGCTTTTCCTATAGGTGCCGGGAGTTGCTGGTTCAATTTGTAGATGGGGATCAGATTAAAGAGGGACCATACTGGGTTTGCTGTGGATCATAATGATTTTGGGTTTAGTGGTTATGTTTAGATTTTTCGTAACCTTATGCACTACACAAGTACTGTTTATATGCAAATTATTTTATTTTGGTTGAATACAGTTCTAAATACAGAATATTTTATTTGATTCTTATTTTTTATGCAACATTTAACTCATTTACATATTTACAACAAGATTCAATTTATTGATGATCATTAATAAGATATCATGAACTAACACTGAACAACTTTTTTGTTCATTGTTAATTAATTTTTTTAGATTATAAAATGACCAATAGAATTTAATGAAGAAAAGGTAAATCACATCACCAAAACATTACATAAATAATCCTTCTATTATAATACACATGATAAAAATTGGTATTTGAAAAATGACAGTTGGTTTCATACAATGTATATGATCACAGTTTGCACAGTATTTCGGCATTTCATATTAATTGAATAAGTGTTCTAAAATAATTATCTGATATATGGTCTCCAAACACTCTTCCTAGTCAAAGTGAGACTCACAGGGTAGTGGTCAGACAGTTTTGAAACCATGTCTTTATCCAGCCATATATCACAATGTTGCACACAAGACATGTGTTTCTGAAACATGAACACATAGTCTAATCTTGACACAGGCGTTTTACATGAATATGTGCAGATCTTTTCATTTGGATGTTTCTCTCTCCAGACATCTTTTAGCTCTGTCATTTCCATGATTTCCAGGATTTTGTTTCTGTGTGATTTGTGCTCTTTGCTCTCTGTTGTGATTCCTTTGTCCAATTTGTGATTAAGTGTTGTGTTAAAGTCTCCACCAATGACAGGCCATTTACAAGCTTTTGATTCCTGTTTTACGAAGCTGCAGATAATCCTCAACATGAGATTAGACTTTTCTTCGGGATGGTTATAAGCACTCACAAATGTGTACTTCTTTTGATCAATCTCAACATAAACCCAAGCATAGTCTCCTCCGTCGCAAAATGCTTTTAGACATTTATGCTGCTTATTCACAAGAATGGCAACACCCTTGCTCTTTGAACTGAATTTTGTTCGATAGATTGTGCGCTCAACACTTGTCCTAGGTTTTATGCGTCTCTGATTTTGTAGCACTTCTACAGTATAACCACTATTTTTTTTTGAAAAATGCTGACTTTCTCCTCATCTTTATTCTCTGAATCTATTACGTCATCATCAATTTGCTCATCCTGCTTCTCTGAATCCACTGTCCTCTCCTCATTTTCTTCACTCATTTCCTCCTCGTCTTCATCTTCATTCTCTGAATCCACTGTCCTCTCCTCATTTTCTTCACTCATTTCCTCCTCGTCTTCATCTTCATTCTCTGAATCCACTGTCCTCTCCTCATTTTCTTCACTCATGTCCTCCTCGTCTTCATCTTCATTCTCTGAATCCACTGTCCTCTCCTCATTTTCTTCACTCATGTCCTCCTCGTCTTCATCATTCTCTGAATCCACTGTCCTCTCCTCATTTTCTTCACTCATGTCCTCCCCGTCTTCATCTTCATTCTCTGAATCCACTGTGTTCTCCTCATTTTCTTCACTCATTTCCTCCCCGTCTTCATCATTCTCTGAATCCACTGTGTTCTCCTCATTTTCTTCACTCATGTCCTCCTCGTCTTCATCTTCATTCTCTGAATCCACTGTCCTCTCCTCATTTTCTTCACTCATGTCCTCCTCGTCTTCATCATTCTCTGAATCCACTGTGTTCTCCTCATATTCTTCACTCATTTCCTCCCCGTCTTCATCATTCTCTGAATCCACTGTCCTCTCCTCATTTTCTTCACTCATGTCCTCCTCGTCTTCATCTTCATTCTCTGAATCCACTGTGTTCTCCTTATATTCTACACTCATTTCCTCCTCGTCTTCATCTTCATTCTCTGAATCCACTGTCCTCTCCTCATTTTCTTCACTCATGTCCTCCTCGTCTTCATCATTCTCTGAATCCACTGTGTTCTCCTCATTTTCTTCACTCATGTCCTCCTCGTCTTCATCATTCTCTGAATCCACTGTGTTCTCCTCATTTTCTTCACTCATGTCCTCCTCGTCTTCATCTTCATTCTCTGAATCCACTGTCCTCTCCTCATTTTCTTCACTCATGTCCTCCTCGTCTTCATCATTCTCTGAATCCACTGTGTTCTCCTTATATTCTACACTCATTTCCTCCTCGTCTTCATCTTCATTCTCTGAATCCACTGTCCTCTCCTCATTTTCTTCACTCATGTCCTCCTCGTCTTCATCATTCTCTGAATCCACTGTGTTCTCCTTATATTCTACACTCATTTCCTCCTCGTCTTCATCTTCATTCTCTGAATCCACTGTCCTCTCCTCATTTTCTTCACTCATGTCCTCCTCGTCTTCATCATTCTCTGAATCCACTGTGTTCTCCTCATATTCTTCACTCATTTCCTCCCCGTCTTCATCATTCTCTGAATCCACTGTCCTCTCCTCATTTTCTTCACTCATGTCCTCCTCGTCTTCATCTTCATTCTCTGAATCCACTGTGTTCTCCTCATATTCTACACTCATTTCCTCCTCGTCTTCATCTTCATTCTCTGAATCCACTGTCCTCTCCTCATTTTCTTCACTCATGTCCTCCCCGTCTTCATCTTCATTCTCTGAATCCACTGTCCTCTCCTCATTTTCTTCACTCATGTCCTCCTCGTCTTCATCATTCTCTGAATCCACTGTGTTCTCCTCATATTCTTCACTCATTTCCTCCCCGTCTTCATCATTCTCTGAATCCACTGTCCTCTCCTCATTTTCTTCACTCATGTCCTCCTCGTCTTCATCTTCATTCTCTGAATCCACTGTGTTCTCCTTATATTCTACACTCATTTCCTCCTCGTCTTCATCTTCATTCTCTGAATCCACTGTCCTCTCCTCATTTTCTTCACTCATGTCCTCCTCGTCTTCATCTTCATTCTCTGAATCCACTGTGTTTTCCTCATATTCTTCACTCATTTCCTCCTCGTCTTCATCTTCATTCTCTGAATCCACTGTCCTCTCCTCATTTTCTTCACTCATGTCCTCCCCGTCTTCATCTTCATTCTCTGAATCCACTGTCCTCTCCTCATTTTCTTCACTCATGTCCTCCTCGTCTTCATCTTCATTCTCTGAATCCACTGTCCTCTCCTCATTTTCTTCACTCATGTCCTCCTCGTCTTCATCATTCTCTGAATCCACTGTGTTCTCCTCATATTCTTCACTCATTTCCTCCCCGTCTTCATCTTCATTCTCTGAATCCACTGTGTTCTCCTCATATTCTACACTCATTTCCTCCCCGTCTTCATCTTCATTCTCTGAATCCACTGTGTTCTCCTCATATTCTTCACTCATTTCCTCCTCGTCTTCATCTTCATTCTCTGAATCCACTGTCCTCTCCTCATTTTCTTCACTCATGTCCTCCTCGTCTTCATCTTCATTCTCTGAATCCACTGTCCTCTCCTCATTTTCTTCACTCATGTCCTCCTCGTCTTCATCATTCTCTGAATCCACTGTGTTCTCCTCATATTCTTCACTCATTTCCTCCCCGTCTTCATCATTCTCTGAATCCACTGTCCTCTCCTCATTTTCTTCACTCATGTCCTCCCCGTCTTCATCTTCATTCTCTGAATCCACTGTCCTCTCCTCATTTTCTTCACTCATGTCCTCCTCGTCTTCATCTTCATTCTCTGAATCCACTGTCCTCTCCTCATTTTCTTCACTCATGTCCTCCTCGTCTTCATCATTCTCTGAATCCACTGTCCTCTCCTCATTTTCTTCACTCATGTCCTCCTCGTCTTCATCATTCTCTGAATCCACTGTCCTCTCCTCATTTTCTTCACTCATTTCCTCCTCGTCTTCATCTTCATTCTCTGAATCCACTGTCCTCTCCTCATTTTCTTCACTCATGTCCTCCTCGTCTTCATCTTCATTCTCTGAATCCACTGTCCTCTCCTCATTTTCTTCACTCATGTCCTCCCCGTCTTCATCTTCATTCTCTGAATCCACTGTCCTCTCCTCATTTTCTTCACTCATGTCCTCCTCGTCTTCATCTTCATTCTCTGAATCCACTGTCCTCTCCTCATTTTCTTCACTCATGTCCTCCTCGTCTTCATCATTCTCTGAATCCACTGTCCTCTCATTTTCTTCACTCATGTCCTCCTCGTCTTCATCATTCTCTGAATCCACTGTCCTCTCCTCATTTTCTTCACTCATTTCCTCCTCGTCTTCATCTTCATTCTCTGAATCCACTGTCCTCTCCTCATTTTCTTCACTCATGTCCTCCTCGTCTTCATCTTCATTCTCTGAATCCACTGTCCTCTCCTCATTTTCTTCACTCATGTCCTCCTCGTCTTCATCTTCATTCTCTGAATCCACTGTGTTCTCCTCATATTCTTCACTCATTTCCTCCCCGTCTTCATCATTCTCTGAATCCACTGTCCTCTCCTCATTTTCTTCACTCATGTCCTCCTCGTCTTCATCATTCTCTGAATCCACTGTGTTCTCCTCATATTCTTCACTCATTTCCTCCCCGTCTTCATCATTCTCTGAATCCACTGTCCTCTCCTCATTTTCTTCACTCATGTCCTCCTCGTCTTCATCTTCATTCTCTGAATCCACTGTGTTCTCCTCATATTCTACACTCATTTCCTCCTCGTCTTCATCTTCATTCTCTGAATCCACTGTCCTCTCCTCATTTTCTTCACTCATGTCCTCCTCGTCTTCATCTTCATTCTCTGAATCCACTGTCCTCTCCTCATTTTCTTCACTCATGTCCTCCTCGTCTTCATCATTCTCTGAATCCACTGTGTTCTCCTCATATTCTTCACTCATTTCCTCCTCGTCTTCATCTTCATTCTCTGAATCCACTGTCCTCTCCTCATTTTCTTCACTCATGTCCTCCCCGTCTTCATCTTCATTCTCTGAATCCACTGTCCTCTCCTCATTTTCTTCACTCATGTCCTCCTCGTCTTCATCATTCTCTGAATCCACTGTGTTCTCCTCATATTCTTCACTCATTTCCTCCCCGTCTTCATCATTCTCTGAATCCACTGTCCTCTCCTCATTTTCTTCACTCATGTCCTCCTCGTCTTCATCTTCATTCTCTGAATCCACTGTGTTCTCCTTATATTCTACACTCATTTCCTCCTCGTCTTCATCTTCATTCTCTGAATCCACTGTCCTCTCCTCATTTTCTTCACTCATGTCCTCCTCGTCTTCATCTTCATTCTCTGAATCCACTGTGTTTTCCTCATATTCTTCACTCATTTCCTCCTCGTCTTCATCTTCATTCTCTGAATCCACTGTCCTCTCCTCATTTTCTTCACTCATGTCCTCCCCGTCTTCATCTTCATTCTCTGAATCCACTGTCCTCTCCTCATTTTCTTCACTCATGTCCTCCTCGTCTTCATCATTCTCTGAATCCACTGTGTTCTCCTCATATTCTTCACTCATTTCCTCCCCGTCTTCATCTTCATTCTCTGAATCCACTGTGTTCTCCTCATATTCTTCACTCATTTCCTCCTCGTCTTCATCTTCATTCTCTGAATCCACTGTCCTCTCCTCATTTTCTTCACTCATGTCCTCCTCGTCTTCATCTTCATTCTCTGAATCCACTGTCCTCTCCTCATTTTCTTCACTCATGTCCTCCTCGTCTTCATCATTCTCTGAATCCACTGTGTTCTCCTCATATTCTTCACTCATTTCCTCCCCGTCTTCATCATTCTCTGAATCCACTGTCCTCTCCTCATTTTCTTCACTCATGTCCTCCTCGTCTTCATCTTCATTCTCTGAATCCACTGTCCTCTCCTCATTTTCTTCACTCATGTCCTCCTCGTCTTCATCATTCTCTGAATCCACTGTCCTCTCCTCATTTTCTTCACTCATGTCCTCCTCGTCTTCATCATTCTCTGAATCCACTGTCCTCTCCTCATTTTCTTCACTCATTTCCTCCTCGTCTTCATCTTCATTCTCTGAATCCACTGTCCTCTCCTCATTTTCTTCACTCATGTCCTCCTCGTCTTCATCTTCATTCTCTGAATCCACTGTCCTCTCCTCATTTTCTTCACTCATGTCCTCCCCGTCTTCATCTTCATTCTCTGAATCCACTGTCCTCTCCTCATTTTCTTCACTCATGTCCTCCTCGTCTTCATCTTCATTCTCTGAATCCACTGTCCTCTCCTCATTTTCTTCACTCATGTCCTCCTCGTCTTCATCTTCATTCTCTGAATCCACTGTCCTCTCCTCATTTTCTTCACTCATGTCCTCCTCGTCTTCATCATTCTCTGAATCCACTGTGTTCTCCTCATATTCTTCACTCATTTCCTCCCCGTCTTCATCTTCATTCTCTGAATCCACTGTCCTCTCCTCATTTTCTTCACTCATGTCCTCCCCGTCTTCATCTTCATTCTCTGAATCCACTGTCCTCTCCTCATTTTCTTCACTCATGTCCTCCTCGTCTTCATCTTCATTCTCTGAATCCACTGTCCTCTCCTCATTTTCTTCACTCATGTCCTCCTCGTCTTCATCATTCTCTGAATCCACTGTCCTCTCCTCATTTTCTTCACTCATGTCCTCCTCGTCTTCATCATTCTCTGAATCCACTGTCCTCTCCTCATTTTCTTCACTCATGTCCTCCTCGTCTTCATCTTCATTCTCTGAATCCACTGTCCTCTCCTCATTTTCTTCACTCATGTCCTCCTCGTCTTCATCTTCATTCTCTGAATCCACTGTCCTCTCCTCATTTTCTTCACTCATGTCCTCCCCGTCTTCATCTTCATTCTCTGAATCCACTGTCCTCTCCTCATTTTCTTCACTCATGTCCTCCTCGTCTTCATCTTCATTCTCTGAATCCACTCTCCTCTCCTCATTTTCTTCACTCATGTCCTCCTCGTCTTCATCATTCTCTGAATCCACTGTCCTCTCCTCATTTTCTTCACTCATGTCCTCCTCGTCTTCATCATTCTCTGAATCCACTGTCCTCTCCTCATTTTCTTCACTCATTTCCTCCTCGTCTTCATCTTCATTCTCTGAATCCACTGTCCTCTCCTCATTTTCTTCACTCATGTCCTCCTCGTCTTCATCTTCATTCTCTGAATCCACTGTCCTCTCCTCATTTTCTTCACTCATGTCCTCCTCGTCTTCATCTTCATTCTCTGAATCCACTGTGTTCTCCTCATATTCTTCACTCATTTCCTCCCCGTCTTCATCTTCATTCCTAGTCAAAGTGAGACTCACAGGGTAGTGGTCAGACAGTTTTGGAACCATGTCTTTATCCAGCCATATATCACAATGTTGCACACAAGACATGTGTTTCTGAAACATGAACACATAGTCTAATCTTGACACAGGCGTTTTACATGAATATGTGCAGATCTTTTCATTTGGATGTTTCTCTCTCCAGACATCTTTTAGCTCTGTCATTTCCATGATTTCCAGGATTTTTTTTCTGTGTGATTTGTGCTTTTTGCTATCTGTTGTGCTACCTTTGTCCAATTTGTGATTAAGTGTTGTGTTAAAGTCTCCACCAATGACAGGCCATTTACAAGCTTTTGATTCCTGTTTTACGAAGCTGCAGATAATCCTCAACATGAGATTAGACTTTTCTTCGGGATGGTTATAAGCACTCACAAATGTGTACTTCTTTTGATCAATCTCAACATAAACCCAAGCATAGTCTCCTCCGTCGCAAAATGCTTTTAGACATTTATGCTGCTTATTCACAAGAATTGCAACACCCCTGCTGTTTGAACTGAATTTTGTTCGATAGATTGTGCGCTCAACTATTTTCCTAGGTTTTATGCATTTCTGATTTTGTAGCACTTCTACAGTATAACCACTATTTTTTAAAAAAATGCTGACTTTCTCCTCATCTTTATTCTCTGAATCTATTACGTCATCATCAATTTGCTCATCCTGCTTCTCTGAATCCACTGTCTTCTCCTCATTTTCTTCACTCATTTCCTCCTCGTCTTCATCTTCATTCTCTGAATCTATTTCATCCTTAATTTGCTCATCCTGCTTCTCAGAATCCACTGAGTTATCCTTATATTCTAACTTAATTTCCTCCTCATTCTCTGGATGTAGCCCTGTCTCCAACAGCTTCTTCTCCTCTCTTAACTGTGTAGCCTTTGCTACCTTTTTGTTTTTATTTTTTTTACCTAAGTGGGTCTCTTGGAGCAGGACAATGTCATATTTACCAAAAATGTTCAGTAATTGTTTTTTCTTTCTGTCATCTTTGAGTTTTTCTTTCAGTCCATTGATATTCCAAGAGATGACATTGAGCTGAGCTTGATTTTCTTGCGCAGTGGTGTACATTTCTTTTTGTCTTTCAAATTATCTGTAGACACAATCAACAAAGGTCCAAACATTTGTTCAGACTCTCATTATTTGTATTATTTATAAAGTTACCTTAGATAAATTTGAAATTAAAAAGTTGTAAAAATTCTTACCTGTCTTCTATGAAACTTTAGATTGCTCTGTTATTTTGGATACCTCCTTTAAAGTGAAGTAAATAAAATATAAAAATAAATACATAATTCATCACAACAGTATTGGGCTTATACAAACAAATCATTAGGTTAGATGTACTGCTGTACAGGGCTCTAAGGCTTAAGGAACGAATACGAAAAACAGAAATGAATTTTTTTTTGGCTTGAACAGAAACAGAATCTAAATCAAATGTTATATTTCCGAACAGAATCAAAAATCTGAAATGGTCATGAACCAGTTAAAAACATTATTTTGTTACATTTAACATCTGAAATTTGCTGTCATCCAATCACAAATTCAAGTAGTATTACCTATGCAAATGTGACTCTGACACATCCAATGAGTGAAATGCCCTCAATCAGCTGTGAACTCATCATAGGTTAGTCGCAATGGCAATGCACCGGTGTAAGAGTTTATCCAAGGATAGTGTAAGATGGATTCAACAGATCACAGCACCTGCAGGGCTTCTGTGGATGGATAATACAGAATAAAACTAGACTTGCATAAAAAAGGAATACATAGGTCTATACACAAATTACATTTCAATTAAATCATTGACAGATTATCAAAACATGCTGAGTTTCGGTTTATTGTGATGTGAGATGGTAGAAAGTAGTTTTCTTTATTTTGCAAAAGCTTTACAGCCAGGGGAGTTAACCACATTTAGCTTAAATTAATGAAAAATAAACCATCAACAGGTGTTGACATTTCTCATGAACTACTTTATGAACTACTTTACTTCTATGATCAATACTATTAGAGATAAAATTGTAACCCTGCAGCTGTCAGCTACAGTATCGCATCAGACAGTGCACTATAGACCCCCTGAGGAACAGTTCCACTCATTCTCTACTATAGGAGAGGAAGAATTGTATAAACTTGTTAAATCATCTAAACCAACAACATGTACTGTATGTTAGACCCTATAACATCCAAGCTCCTAAAAGAGGTGCTTCCAGAAGTCATAGATCCTCTTCTGACTATTATTAATTTGTCATTGTCATAATGATATGTCCCAACATTTTTTAAATCTAGTTAATTACAGACCAATCTCCCTTTTCATTACTAGAAAAGGTAATGTCCTCATAATTATATTCTTTCTTAGAGAAAAATGGTATATGTGAGGATTTCCAGTCAGGATTTAGACCATATCATAGTACTGAGACTGCTCTCCTTAGAGTTACAAATGATCTGCTCTTATCATCTGATCGTGGTTGTATCTCTCTATTAGTTCTATTGGATATTAGTGCTGTGTTCGGCACTATTGACCACAGCATTCTTTTGCATAGACTTGAACACTTAGTTGGCATTAATGGAAGTGCGTTAGCATTGTTTAAATCGTACTTTTATGACCGCCATCAATTCGTAGCAGTGAATCAAGACTTATCATATCGCTCACAAGTGCAGTATGGAGTACCTCAAGGCTCAGTACTAGGGCCACTACTCTTCACGCTTTATATGTTACCCTTGGGAGATATCATCAGGAAACATGGTGTTAGCTTTCACTGTCATGCTGATGATACTCAGCTCTATATTTCTTTGCGGCCCGGCGAAACATACCAATTTGAAAAACTAACGGAATGAATAGTCAATATTAAAAATATTAAAAAAGTCTTTCCATAGAAAACCAATTTGTTTTACTTTGTTTAGCATTTTTCCATCTCAAAAATATGTCTAAATTACGGCCAATGCTCTCAATGTCAAATGCAGAAATGTTAATCCATGAGTTTATGACTTCAAGGTTAGATTCATGAGTTCACGCTTACATATAATTAGCTGAGGTATGGTATGCATATTTGGCGTGCTGTCCGGGGAAGGGCTCCGAGCTTGGGAATGGCCCGAACCCAGAGTACCCCCCCCCCCCCCTTTATAAAGTGAACTCAAAGTGAGGAGATGGGGTGGAGGAGGGATGCTGATAAACAGTCAGTGGATAGAGGTAAGTCAGCGATATTTATACTATGGGATTGATAACTTGATTATGGTCCACCTGTGTTGATTAGGCTAAGTATCGGACGCGCTTCTCCCGAATCTTGTTAATAAAACATAATTTATTGTAATGCTTTATTGGATGGTTGTTCTGCACGCTTAATGAAAAAAAATAAAAAATAGTCCAAAATGCAGGTTTTTTCTCCAGTATGTCACCGATCAAGTTTTGGTTTCTTGTCACTGTCGCCTCTGGCTTGCTTAGTTGGGGACACTTCATTTACAGTGATATCATTGAATTGATTTCAGATGATTATACATATACCATTTAAACTGAACTGTGACGATGACATCACTGAATTTGACGATGGACTGCTTTTAACTGTCATTCTGGATTATTGACACAATGGGCCCTATTTTAACGATCTGAAACGCAAGTGTCAAAGCGCGAAGCGCAAGTAACTTTGTGGGCGGGTCTCGGCGCTGTTGCTATTTTCCCGGTGGGATAAATGGCTCTTGCGCCCGGCGCAAATCTAAAATGGGTTGGTCTGAAGTAGCTTCATTATTCATAGGTGTGGTTTGGGCGTAACGTGAAATAAACCAATCAGAGCGTCATCCAACATTCCCTTAAAAAGCAGGTGCGCAAGTTCCATTGTGGATTGCTATTATTATGGCGTATTTACCAGGCGCACGCCAGGAGCGGTTCACAGCCGAGGAGACTGATTTTCTTGTAAGAGCAGTGAAAGACAGAGAAGTTGTGTTGTATGGGGATGGGAGAATTACAATTAGCCTGAATAATTTGTAAGCTAGATTTAGGCCTATTTTTTCACATCTTCGTGGCACACCACAATGATTTCCGTCATCGCATGTGTTAATATTTTTTTTATTGTAACAATTTATGATTTGCAAAAATAACTGTTGCATCTGTGTAGATTACATGAGCAAATTGTATGCGCGTTGTGCACGCTATACATTGTGGTCAAGCATGCGCCCTTAAAATAGCATAATGAACAACGCGCAACGCGCCACTGACTTTAGACTAGTTTTTTTCTGGTCAGTGGCGCAATTGTTTAATGGAACAGCAAAATAGCACCAGGGATTGTTTGCGCCAAAACACGCCTCCTTTTTTGCGCTGAACCGCCCAGGGAGCGCAAGTTCATTCACTAGTTTAGCGACGTGCTTCTGTGGAGGGAAAAGCGCGCTTTGCGCGGGTGCAAAATAGGAATGACACATGCGTCGGTGTACAAAGCCAATTGCGCTGGGTGCAAGATAGGGCCCATAGTCTTTCTAATTAATGTTGTTCAGTTGCTTTGACGTAATCCTTTTAATTTAAAGCGCTATATAAATAAAGGTGACTTGACTTTAACCCATCCAAGTGCACACACACAGAAGTGAGAAGTGAACACACAATGAATACACACCACCCATAACCTGATATGTGACTTTTTCCCTAATATGCACTTAATCCCTTTTGTTGTTTACTATCTTTGCAGAAAAGGATAACTCTCAGAAAAAGGGTAACATTTTAGCACTTTCAATATTTCCAACCATTTCCCTCATTGATTTAGTCAGTTTCAAAGGATTCAAATTACTTGCTTGCTCGGACATAAACTTAAACTAATACCTTGTACTCTTCCTTTACGCTCCTCACCTGATGCCACTCTCGCTCACTTTCAGTTCCTGAATTTTCTTTTCTACTTTTCTACTAAAGTCCACTTACTACCTTTGATTCTTTGCTCTTCCCCAATATCTAATTCATCTTCCATTTCCAGATCACTGCCGGACTCTAATCCACTTTCGCCCATCTCTGCTTCATTCACAACCCAGTGTTGCCTCACAGCTTGAGCTCAAAGCAGGAAACCGAGAAGTGTCCGAGTGTGTGTGCATCGTTTAAAGTCATTCTAATGTGAGACGGATGTAAACTGATAATGAGACCTAATGAGAGACAGGTGATGCAATAGATGATGCGTCCGGCAAAGGGAAATGTAGTCTAGGGTGAATGGCAAAGGTCAGGGATGTCAGTTGGTGATTGTGACAACTATGGGGCTGGCACTAAAAAGTGCTTTGAATACACCATGTTCTGAGAGCGACTCCCTCACATGCACAAATTAGGCTTCATAACATATATAGGCTGTTATTAGTATGAAGGCTATAACAGGTTTTGTAGTTGTCTATAGCTTTGCATAATGCTTGAAAAAATTTGGTCTCTATTTGCACTTTAATTTTCATATAGAGAGAGCACTTATTGTTCGCACTAAATTTCTTAATTTATCTAGTCACTTGATTCTGCTCTCAGAATGCACCAGATTTATGCATTAAAAATTTAAATGAACAACATTTTCTTATAGGGCCTGCCTGCAGAACCCTCTTAACTAGAGGAACCAAATGTGCATCCATCACAGTCTCAGAAAATCTTGTGGGGACACTGGGGGAATGTAGAGGAAACACTGTAGGATCTCAATGTGTGTGTATGCCAGTTCCCCTTACTAATTGCATGTGGACTATGTATGGCACTGAAATAATTTCTCCAGTAAAGCATAATGATTTAAGGGTCATCAGATGCGACGTGCACTTTTACAAGCTGTTTAAACTGTAATGTGTGTTGGCAGTGTGTGTAGTACACAACCATCCTATAATGATAAAGATCCACGCAGTGTTTTTTTTTTATCTCATTAAATGTTTTTCTCTTTCTCAAATGAGCCAATCTCAGGCACCTCCCATGATTGTTTGATTGACAATAGTGTTTCAGTACAGACTGGACTTGTGTCTTACATTTGACCTGCTCTGAGTGAGCTGTCATCAGTCCGCCATTGTTTCACTGCTGGAGCAAATGTAGATAAGAATGACTCCTAACATCCTCTGACTAAATATAAATGTAATGTCTTATTTTAGATATTTCTTTTGTCTCAGTAGTTGTGACAAGAATGTTTCTGTTAAGAACCTGTTTGACCAAACTGTCAGCGTTCAGCAGTCTAATCCCGCAGGTTCTTTCATTTAAATCGAAGTCATTATTTAATACAAGGAATGGAATGTGGTAAGGCTACATTCTGTCATAGTTTTAGTTCAGTTTGGACTTGGTTTGTGTTTGTACCTGTCTGTTACTATGATTACCAACATGATTTCTTGGCATGTTCAGCTGTGTCACCTTGTTTGCTTGTGTATTTCAGTCCCTGTATTTTCAATTCAAGCTGTCCAGTCTTGTCAGTGCTTTGCTGAAACCATACCCACGTGTTTGAATGTCCTGGGTGTTTTAATAAAGAGTTTCTGAACTGTTGAGTTGTGCTACACTCATAGTTTCAGTTAGCGTTACATTCGGAGGAAAAGTGGACGATAGAGATGGATCATCTTTAACCGTTCTTGGCATATTTGTTTTTCTAGCTGCCAACACATCAGTCTCACGGTCAGACAGCCTTCAGTAAGAGAGAACCGTAAATCAACCGGGACAAACATAACACAAACGTGTCTTCTGTAGCTTACACTTTAGTGCCCTAGTTGTGACACACACATATACATAACACAGAACAGTACAGCATCAACATACAACTGAGGACATAATGAACATATTTTAACAGGAACCTTCATCTTTGTGCATGCTTTCAATGGTTCGACCGTGACCAGCCTTTTCTGTGAAAATGTGTGTCTTGTTTATTTCTCAAGTCTTCTGTATTTACAGTGCTCTAATGTACCTACGCTACGTTTTTCACATTTCTGGATTTGGAACATGGAAGTAATCTATATACCAGGGGTACATTGAATAATTAAAGAAAAGGAAAAAATATTTGCTAGTTTTAGAATATGAATTAAGGTGTGATAACAGTCTCTGAAAATGTCTGTTTGCTGTCCCCTTTATTTGCTGTTTAATGTTTAATCTAAGTCTCACCCGCATTGAATGTTTACAATGGTTTAATAAATCAAAGGCAATTTTGATTAGTGAAAATTCCAGGATTATGTCTAATAATTCATTTTTACCGGTCATGGGTCTCTGTATTTGGTTTTGAATGTTAGATGTCTATTTACTACTGTAAGATATTGTAGTTAAAGAGCTGTACAATTAAATAGAGCAATTAAAATGTTACTACACCTGTTCTCCCAGGGTGTTCGATATTTCAGGAGATGTTCATATGTTCAGATGAAATGCCAAAAGCACCAACATACCTACCTTCCCAGTGCTATTTATACAGCTATATTGCTTAAAATGGGAGCGATCTATCTTAGTTGTAGTTGCGCCACTTGTTTAATAGGTTTAATTTTATTTATCAGTTTCAATCATGTGATGATTAATAATATTTTGTCTTGTCCTGGTTATCATTGAGAAAACTTGAGTCTAAAATAAAAGCTTATTCAATATCATGGGTGTACCAAACAATCACTAAACTAAGAAGAATTAAATATCTAATGTTACTGTAATCTATTCATATCATAAACCCGTTTATTTAGACAAGTACACTCTTATGTTATTCTACAAGAGAAAGACATTTTTATTTAATTTTGTTATCACATTCACAGAGCTACATGCAATCAAGTGATCGTGGCTTTCAATTCTTTAAAATGATGGCATCTCAAATATCTGCTCATCACAATGAACGTCATACAGTTTGGAACTCAAGTTCAGATCATTTTCTAGCAGTGAAGCAATGCAACTGAGGTTGTAAAAAATTAAAAAATAATTAAATGCAAAATGTCTCAGTTCACATTACTTTAATCTCCGATCTCCGTGTGCAAGTGTTTTGTTTGCATGTATGTCATTGTAGAAGCACATTAAACTTTAATTGTAATTAAACTGACTGGAACTACCTGTGAAAAATAAATCGATTTATTAGAGTAACCATTCAACTAACCAAGCAACTAATGGTGTTAAGGAAAAAAATAACACTTTTTGTGTTTGTGTCAATTTGCTGAAGTAGACAGTAGTGTTCCTGTAGCTCAACTGGCAGATCATTGCGCTATCAAGCACAAGGTTGGGGGTTCGATTCCCCGGGAACTCATGTAAAAAAATTGATAGCCTGAATGCACTGTAAGTCGCTTCGGATAAAAGCGTCTGCTAAATGCATAAATTTAATTTAATTTAAACTATTCAGAACTTGAAGAGCAGTCTCTAGATTAAGATGAAGGTCCTTCCCAAACCGCATCTTCACTTCATGCAGCAGCTAACAAAAAAAGAAATAAAGAAAATAGAAAGAAAAATTCATTAAAACAATTTTGACTTTTTATTCATACAAAAAAAAAATTAAATGCAGTGGAAATACTAAACTCAAAGGAAACAACACTAAAACCAAATACTCACAAGTTGTGGAACCTGAAGAAATGGGAACATGTCCATGACCTCTCATGTTATTTTTGTCATTAAATCAACTCTTTTAAAAAGAGCGCATCTCATTAGATTTTTGATATGTTGGTGTAGTCAGGTTGTCTTTTACGTAGTTCAGCGTTTATCACAGTAATGTGCTCCTGAAAACTTAATTGATCTTCTCCAATATTTTCCAGGTTAAATATAATCTGAAAAAAAGTAGTAAATAACAAAATTCCTATTGTATATCTACAATCTCCTAGCATTACTGGTCAATAACCAAGCAATTTTAAGACATTTTAGTGAAGAAGGATAAAACAGACAAACCTCCTGGGACTGGGTGGAAACCGGATTATCAGTTCACAGGAGTACTGGAAAGTTTGCAATCTTGCATCTTTTTGTTTGCTGAAATGAGCAAAAGACACTTCATATAAGGAAAAATATTTAGAAGTGACATAGCACAAATAACTGAAAATCAATTATCAGTAGAATTAAAGCATTCATTCACCCCCCAAACAAATCTGTCACCATTTACTTATTTACCTTTGTTGTTCCAAACCCACATGACTTTTATTCATGGATGTCGAGAATAATAAAAAACTTGATTTGGTCGTATGTCTCATTGTATGGCTGTTCTGTTCTGTTCTTCATTACCATTTGAGTGTGCGGTCAAAAACTAGCTTAGAGCACTATCTGCAGTTAAAAACTAAGCTTAGGATCAGAAATCACAAAATTTAACAGTTTGCAACAAGCACAACAAAATTTACAGATGTAAGGAAACTTGTGACACTGTCGGGGTACAGGCTCTTTCGTGTTTTAGTGTAAATCCGCTGTAGAAACATTGACAACTTAATTACTAATGGGTTTAAAGCTTATAAAAAGTAAATTAGCTACTTAAAAAAAAATATATTTCTCTGACTTACCACAACAATATTTCCGAGTAGTTTGGAGCGGGTTCGCGAATCATTTGAGTCAGTTCGGGAGTTTGGAGCGGGTCTGCGAATCATTTGAGTCATTTCTGGAGTTCAAATCGGGTTCGCAAATCATTTGAGTCAGTTCGGGAGTTCGGAGCGGGTCCGCGAATCATTTGAGTCATTTCTGGAGTTCAAATCGGGTTCGCGAATCATTTGAGTCAGTTCGGGAGTTCGGAGCGGGTCCGCGAATCATTTGAGTCTGTTCGGGAGTTCGGAGCGGGTCTGCGAATCATTTGAGTCATTTCTGGAGTTCAAATCGGGTTCGCAAATCATTTGAGTCTGTTCGGCAGTTCGGAGCGGGTCCGCGAATCATTTGAGTCATTTCTGGAGTTCAAATCGGGTTCGCAAATCATTTGAGTCAGTTCGGGAGTTCGGAGCGGGTCTGCGAATCATTTGAGTCATTTCTGGAGTTCAAATCGGGTTCGCGAATCATTTGAGTCAGTTCGGGAGCTCGGAGCGGGTCCGCGAATCATTTGAGTCATTTCTGGAGTTCAAATCGGGTTCGCGAATCATTTGAGTCAGTTCGGGAGTTCGGAGCGGGTCCGCGAATCATTTGAGTCTGTTCGGGGATCGCAAATCATTTGTGTCATTTTGGGAGTTCGGAGCGGGTTCGCGAATCCTTTGAGTCATTTCTGGAGTTCAAATCGGGTTCGCGAATCATTTGAGTCAGTTCGGGAGTTCGGAGCGGGTCCGCGAATCATTTGAGTCTGTTCGGGCTTCGCGAATCATTTGAGTCTGTTTGGGGATCGCGAATCATTTGTGTCATTTTGGGAGTTCGGAGCGGGTTCGCGAATCATTTGAGTCATTTCTGGAGTTCAAAGCGGGTTCGCGAATCATTTGAGTCAGTTTGGGAGTTCGGAGCGTGAATCATTTTAATCAGTTTGGGAGTTCGGAGCGGGCTCGCGAATTATTTGAGTCTGTTCGGGGGTTCGCTAATCATTTGAGTCAGTTAGGGGATCGCGAATCATTTGTTCGGAGCATGAATCATTTGAGTCAGTTTGGCAGTTCAGAGAGTGAATCATTTGAGTCAGTTCGGGAGTTCGGAGCGGGTTCGCAAATCACTTGCTCAGTTTGGGAGTTCGGAGCATGAATAATTTTAGTCAGTTTGGCAGTTCGGAGCGTGAATCATTTTAATCAGTTCGGGAGTTCGGAGTGGGTTCGCAAATCATTTGAGTCAGTTCGGGAGTTCGGAGCGGGTTCGCGAATCACTTGCTCAGTTTGGGAGTTCGGAGCATGAATAATTTTAGTCAGTTTGGGAGTTCGGAGTGTGAATCATTTGAATCAGTTCGGGAGTTCGGAGCGGGTCGAAAAATTTTATTATAGTAAAACTGTAGTAACCCATGGTTTTTTGGCGTGTTGACTACCATTTGTATAACCACAGATTTACTACAAATACCATGGTTAAACCATGGTTAATATAGCAAAACCATGGTTAATTTGTGGTTACCATGGTTTAACTATAGTCAGGGCCGGCTCTAGGTTATTAGGTGCCCAAGGAGAGAGAACACCCCCCCCCCCCCCCCCCCCCCCCCGAAACTCCTCAGTTATTCCATAGTTATTCCTTTTTTATTTTAAATGTTCACACAACAACTCTTTAAAAGCAACAACCTGAAGGATACAGTAGAAAACAATAGAGAAGCATTTAGATCTAACCTCAAGGAAAAGCAGTTAGTGTTTTCATTTTATTACGTGTTTTCATGTACCCCATCATTTAAAGCGCTAAAACCAGCTGTCAGAAGTGTTCGCGCCACTCCCGGTTGCTGAGCAGCTGAGTTTGACAGCTGCCTGTCAGAGTGACTCAGCTTTCATAATATGATACATACATTTAATTAACTTTTTTTTTTTAATTCTGCAATTTTGCGCCCCGTCCAGCAGATGGCGCCCCAGGCGGCTGCCTGTGTCGCCTGTCGGCAAAGCCGGCCCTGACTATGGTAACCATGGTTTTTTGGTTTTATTTGTAGTAAAACCATGGTTAATTTTCGTAAGGGTTTTTAGTCTGTTTGGGGTTCGCGAATCATTTGAGTCTGTTTGGGGATCGCGAATGTGAGGACCACAAAAGTGTTGTATTTGTGTTTTAAGTACATTCACAATTATTGTCTTTTATTTGAACACAAGTTATTGTATTTTGTTAAAACAAGTATGGTTTCTATTTTTATGTGATTTTCCTACTTCAAATTTAATTGTGTAGTGTTTGCTCCAGGCCAGCAGGGGCAGGGTCGGGTGACGGGTTTACTCTAGCTGTGTGAGTTTTGAGTTTCTCATTAGTGATGGGCATTTCGGCTCTTTTTCGTGAGCCCGCTCGTTTGACTCAGCTCACTGAAAAGAGCCGGCTCTTTTGGCTCACAAACGGCTCTTTAAAAAACAATAATGTTTTGACTATAGGTGTGAAAACAATTCTAATTAAATTATTAAATGAAATCATACTCACAATTTCTCACAATTTCTTTAAAAATGCATTGATTGTTATGAAAAAAGAATACTACCTATTAAACATTTGCATTTAAATTACAACTTTTGAATGTATAGAAACAACAACATTACAAAACAAATACAATCTGAATCTGAACAACACCCATATTAAAGACAAATAAATAACAGAAAGGATTAATCTGGTCCTCTCTTTTTTGGCATGTTATATAGTCAGCATGAACTATCTCACTAGTTAGGTTTTGTATAACTAGCCATAAACACACACACACAATGGTGATCATATTTTTATTTTATGAGAGATTTGCATTCAGAAATGCAAGCTGCCTTACCTTCGAGGGGCTGATGATCATTAAAATGATTCCAAATGCTGCTGTGCTTCCGACTCATTTTCCTGCTTTTGTTTTGTTTTTCCTCTCCTCTCCTCCGAGTTTGACACGGTGTTTGTGGTGTGTGTGTGTGTGATGGCTCGGTCCATTCCCTCATGCCGTATAATTGGTTGACACCTCATGTATGATTGACAGGAACAGAATGTGAGGCTGATCAGACAGTAGAAATATATATATATATATATATATATATGATTTTGTTTGAAACGAGTTTGAGATGAGAGGCAAAGTCCGACAGAGTAATGGCCGACTGATAACGTGCACATTACGTTAGAGAGCAAGTTAGCTCAACACACACACTTTCCCATGCACAGATGTAGCGTTACATGAATATATTTTTTTGAGATTGCAAATGTTAACAGAGATATTTAGCTCACTGTATGTTAGTTCCCCACCATTGGTTGGAAATGTTTTTGCTCAATGAGTGTATAAAAAATGGTCTCAGTTTAAAATGAAGTTTAAAGTTATATTTGAAGCACTTTATTAGTTCTGAGCATGATTTTGCAGTACTATATTGACATGATACTGATAAAATACTGTGAATGGAAGTTTCTAAGCATCTTAAAAAATAGCTGGTGAATATTACCATTGTCTTTACATTTCATTTTGATAATTAGTGTAAAATACAAGCACGAAAAGTAAGTGAACATGCATTTGTGTACTGAGAGGTTTATTTTATTATGTATTTTGTATTGACATGGACACTGAAAATTCATTGTAATGTTAAAAAAAGACACCGAATATGTAATATGTGAGACATAAAATGACTCTCATAGAGATGTGTTTGCTGAAGAAAATTCTTAAAATAAATTACTGCAGAGAGCTCGAAACTGATAAACTGTCTCCTCGTTTCTCTCCTGTTGTACAGGAGTCAATCTGTTCACCACGGTGCCGTTGCCACAGTACCCGTTAAACGAATCATTTGTGTCATTTTGGGAGATCGGAGCGTGAATCATTTTAATCAGTTCGGGAATTCGGAGCGGGATCGCAAATTATTTGAGTCTGTTCGGGAGTTTGGAGCGGGTTCGCGAATCATTTGAGTCAGTTCGGGAGTTCGGATCGTGAATAATTTTAATCAGTTCGGGAATTCGGAGCGGGATTGCAAATCATTTGAGTCAGTTTGGTGATCGAGAATCATTTGAATCAGTTTGGGAGTTCAGAGCGGGATCGCAAATCATTTGAGTCAGTTTGGGGATCGCAAATAATTTGAATCAGTTGGGGAGTTCGGAGCGGGTTTCGCGAATCATTTGAGTTAGTTTGGGGTTCGCGTATCATTTGAGTCAGTTTGGGAGTTCGGAGTGGCTTCGCGAATCATTTGAATCAGTTCGGGAGTTCGTAGCGGGATCGCAAATCATTTGAGTCAGTTTGGTAATCGTGAATCATTTGAGTCAGTTCGGGAGTTCGGAGTGGGATCGCAAATCATTTGAGTAAGTTTGGGGATCGCAAATAATTTGAATCAGTTCGGGAGTTCGGAGCGGGTTCGCGAATCATTTTAGTTCGTTTGGGGTTCGCGAATTATTTGAGTCAGTTCGGGAGTTCGGAGCGGGATCGCGAATCATTTGAGTCAGTTTGGGGTTCTCATATCATAGCTGTATATGGATAGGCATTTTTAACTAATTTAGTTCTAATTACGTTTTCCACGCGTGTTTAGGTGTGATATGTGAACTTGTATTTTTTGTTTTAATGATGTGCCTTTTAACAGTATCAAGTATATTCAAAAACTAAACAAATCGTGCCTAAAAAGTGCAAGCATGGCTAATGTAAAGTAACATGATGAAGTCATAGTGCGGGTGTGCGTTTTGAGTGTGTTCTTTCACTGCATTATTCGGTGTATTCAAATGCATTTATGAATGCATGTGAATGATCACAAAATTCAAGATATGGGGGTTAAAAAATGTATATATTTCATTTTATGTAGTTAATTAATATCTAACAAATAGTGCCATTTCAGTTTTCCTCCAAAAATCAGCATGATTAAAATGTGACTAAAACAATAATTTAATTACAAATACAAAATGTTGCAGAATAATGTAATATATGAATGAATAATAGCCTATTGTTGAGGTTCATATTCTGATTATTGATGTGTTTGTGTGACTGTTTGACATCGTAGAAGACCACACTATTTGAAAAGTCATTCAGATTAACTGATTATTACAGAGCCACTGGCTCTTAGAATCACTTTTACTATAATCAATCAAATTACACGATACCTACTTCATCAGACTCCGTAGAGTTCAATAATTGATGATTACCATCGCCAATATAAAGTATAACAACCTACATCTAGACACAGGTTAACACCTGATGGCATTTCTTCTGGGCTTTTGAATACAACAAATGTGTTTTAGAAACACACGGTTATAACAGCCAGAGAAAACACTAAGACAGAAGTCAAGGGTCAAGAGCCCAACTAAAGCAAACACTGATCTCTAACATGGTTACTTCAAATGAAACAATAAATCAACATCTAAACCTTAGTTCATTCTCAATAAGATCTTCTGTAGACGTCTGACAGAAATAAAGTCAGTCTGGTTATTAATAAGTGGAGCTGGTGATGCTGTTTGTGGGGTTGTTTAATCAGATCTTGAGAGATTTCATGTATTTTATTTCAGTATGATTTCATCTAAGACTGTGTCTGAAGTCAGTTGTAGTAGTTCTTGTGTTTCTCTTTTCTTCTGTGATTATGTTTGTTAACAGCAGCTGTTCATCACTAATTCACAATCAGCTCTTAGTTAATTACTTAATTACTTGAATGCAAAGTTTTAAAACGTACATGGTTTAAATCAAGGCAATCTGTTTACTCAAACGGTTTGAGTTAAGTTTACTTGTCGGGTTTTACAGTGCAACATAAAAAAAAAAAAACTTCAGAAATGGAAATTAAGTGACCACTGTTTTTTTTAAAGGAAATAATAAAGGGACAGCATAAAGGGACGCTCAAAATATTTGTACACACACACACACACACACAATGGCACTTATATTTTTTTTTCACAAAAAATTCATTACAACATTATAGCATATCAATAAATAAAAATGCATATTTTTTCAATTAAAAATGTTTCATTTGTACTCCAATAATAAGGTCCAAGTTTAAGAATACGTATGAAGTTAATATTTTAAAATGTATAAATTTTTTTCTTTATTTCATGGCATTAACTTACAATAGTGAAAGACGTCTTCCCTCAAGTAGATTGAATGTTTTGCTGGATGTTGCGCTCATGATGTTTGCATTCGTCCAAACTGAATTGGCTAAATGGAAACGCGGACGGTGAAGGGAATCAAGGCTGGCGGTGTTTCACTTGTATGCCTTAAAAAACACTTAATAACACCTAATGCAGAAAAGCCGTCTCTTTTTCCGAATTGCGTAGAGGTGAATCCTTCAGGTCGATTGATGTAAACCAATTGCCTGGGCTCACCAGTTTCAGAAGTCTAGAATGGGTGAGCATTCTGAACTTGTACTTGCTTAGGTACCTGTTCAGTGCACAGAGATCTAAAATGGGGTGGAGAGCTTGAGTCCCTTTTTTTCAGGACAAGGAAATATCTCGAGTAAAACCCACTGTGACTTTCCTCGGTTGGGACCACTCTTATTGCCTTTTTGTTCAACAGGGAGGTAATCTCGTCCTGAAGAACATGTAGGCCTACTAATGCTTCCCGCACCTGAGAATAAATTATTCCTTTGAACTGCGGTGGAGAAGTGGCAAACTGCAGTCTGTAACCGTACTGTACTGTTGTCAGCACCCAACGGGACTGCGTGCATTCTCACCAATAGTTTATTTGCAGCATTCAGAGTCGAAAAGGGCTCTCAAAATACTGCGCATGCGCGAACACTTAGCACTTGGTTAATTTGCATTGAATGATGACGTTCTGTTTTTTTCACATTGTGCGTGAAGTAACACGTCATTAAAAAGAATGCGCATACTCTTATAAAATGTAAAAGTATTAAAGAACGCTAAGGTGGAAAAAAGAAGAAGGGAAAAACAACAGTAAAATGTAAAACAGCAAATGGTTTAATCTAAGGTAAAATTAACAATAGTTTATTCTGTAATACCTGTGTAGTGTTTTATTTACAATATATTAACATTCTGTTGCACTTTACTTCACTGTGTATATTGTAATATTTCACTTTAACCTTATATATTTCCTATTGCTATAGTCAACATTACAACAGATAAAGAGCAGTTGTCAACTCTAGGGGCACAGATGGTAAAACGCGTGTTGTTCACAATTTGATGTGATCCACCTGGGTTCAAATATTTTTTCTCCCTTTTTAAATTTCAAATCACACCAGAAAAGCATTTATTTTCATTAAAAATGAAGAAAATAATCAAAAGGTTGCGAGGGAGGGCTTTATTGTCCCAATAAGGTGGCATCTATTTATTAATTTGAATTTAAATGATAATTAACACTCAGTAAGTGTAAATAGCCACTGCCTTTCTTATTTTAATCTTTCCTCTGCCATGGTTCTTGTTTATTTATTTATTAAGTATAATTTTTGGACATTTTTCTTTTGCCTTGGCAATTATGTATGTGAAATATTTAAGCCAAAAAAGTAGTTTTAAGTTCAATGTAGACAGTAGTTCTGTGGTGCCTGGGGCAGAAGAAACAACGTCACGAAACCCCATCATTTCACCGACAAAGACAAGTTATCAGAAAACTAATGGAACATGCGCGATCACTCACGAACATGATAAAAGCGTCCGTTTGTTTGCATGCTTTGTTAAATATTCAAATTCAAAAGCATTGAGGTTTTACTAAAGTGATAAATTGATCATAATGAATTAATTTATCAAGACTCAAAATTAATCACAAATAAATACACTTATTTCTATTTTATTTATTCATTTTTAACGCTTATGAACATAGCCTGCTTATTCAGTCGAGTATGTTTCTGTTTATTTGTAGCAGTATATACACAGTATATACACAGTATATAGCCACATTTAGAATGAATTGTAACCCCCTAGAGTTTAACACTGTTTCAATCTGTTTAGTTGTGTGCAGTACCGTAGTTTCCCTGTAGGGGCAAATGAGTAGACTGAGAAGAAAATATAGAGAGAAGAAGACTGTTGAATAGCTTATGAGCATGAGGTGATCAAGCGCTGCTTTTGAATTACTGAAAAAAAGTGTATTTTTCTGAACAAAAAGAGTTTAAACTTTCCATAAGTCTTGTGAAGTATGTTCGTGAGTCCAAAAGGAATTCCATTTGATTCTAGTGAGAATTTTCTGCGAACTCTGGTGAGTTTCTGTGTTTAAAGAAATGTTTAGTTGATGTGCTTTAACTGATTAATGATCAGAATTGTATATATGTTATACTGAATAGAAAAAAAAACAGTCAGAGTTAAAATGTGATGTTTATTGAAAGTCAAAAGGTTTTTTGTATTTGAATTCACATTATACAAACGGAGATAGGGGAAACTAATAGATTTGATTCTTGATGCATTTATTTTATGATGTTTCCTGTACACATATGGAGGACAAATAATGTATTTATACATGAAAGTGTATTTTGAAGTTGCAGATGATAAATCTGTGCGTTGAGTAGACTTATTTGTGCTTAATTAGTATGCTCACGTGTACTGACGTTAATCTCACGTGTACTGATGTTAATTAGCTGAGCTAACACGTGTATAAACATGTGAGTGTGCTGTTGCGATCTCGTAAGGAGTTTATTGAATGAGAAAAGAAGAGAAAACATATTTGAATTTTTGAGAGATGTTAACTGTGAACTGTAAATTGTGTTTTGTGTAGACTGTTTTTTTTTGTTGCCTGATTCGATCCTGTGAAAAGATCTGTGAAGTGAGCCAAGGCGAGCCAGTCCCGTGATTTAGAGAAGGCCCTACTGCATTCCACTTGACGTCCAACCCGGACCAGTTTGCATCTGTTTGCATCGTGGGATTCTGTGAAATTACAGCTAAGCTGTTGCTTTATACACACACTACCCGGGTAGTAGTAGAAAAAAGGCCTTAAACATAATTAACTTTACACACACACACACACTCATTTTCCAAGGAACGAGGAGAACTTTGGACATTTTATTTTATTATTTTTTTATTTTTCCTTTTATTCTCAGACTTTGTGTACACAACCTGGACTAAATACTGCTTTTCCCCTTTTCAGAGTGTTGTGACGAGTCCTCAATATATATATATATATTTTTATTTAATTTGTTCTATGTACAATAAATGTGCTGGCTGTTGCTGATTTACACTATTTGGCCTAACTTAATTTCTATCCTCCCAAGAGTCGAATCTAGTCCTAAATATTCAGTGATACAACCCTTATGGTATTGGGTTGACTTTAACAAGTGTTACATAACCTTTTTGTGGCGAGGAGGATTTATTTAAATTAGCCGGTTACAAGCACATTTTGAGAGTGGTGAAGTTCTAAACTTTAGTCTCTGAAGAATTTTTTTTTGATAGAGCACAATGAGTATGTCAGACATCGAAAAGTGTTACAATGTGAAAGCACGGCATTCATTATGTGTATTAGGCATTACTGATAATGACACAGATGACGACATTATTGCAACTTTTGAGAATTATGGGGTTATTGTGAAAGTAGTGAGAGTAGCCCCCCCTACTAAGCAGACAGGACAGCCCATCATTATAGTTGAGTTTGATGCACACACTCCTGTCACACTTCTTGAGCCTAATTTCCCCCTAGAAATTAAGAGTGTGCGAAACCCTTACATAACATCAAATTGCTAGCACAGCCATCAGCACAGCCCCATGCCCAAGCACAAAGGTTATCCTTTGAGTCAAGTGATGACAGTGATAATGTTGTTCCCAAAGAGGTCTCTTCTGACAACAGTGACTTTATTCCAAAGAGGTACATAAAAAGACAACCACTTAAGAAGCCAAAGTCAATGTCACGTGTCCTTATCTCAGACAGCCAGCCTGATCCTGCTGTGAGGAAAAAAACACCAAAACCTGCCTTTAACACACTTACCAATGACGACCTAAACCCTCCTGAGATTCAGCGAATTGTAGTCGAGCACGTCATCAAAAATGATGCTTTTTCTGCCCAGACACACTCCAAATGGCTGCGTTCCTTCTCAGGAAAAGTACCAAAGCCCCCAGGTGAAGCTGATTTTGATACCTGGTGTCTTCATGTTGACCTTCTGTTGCAGGATTCTCTTCCAATAGATATCCAGCGAAGGAAAATCTTAGAAAGCCTCTTGCCACCTGCTTCTGATGTGGTTAAACAGCTTGGTTCTACAGCTCCTCCTAGAGACTACGTGAAACTCCTAGACTCTGCATATGGCTTAGTTGAAGATGGTGATGAGATCTTCGCCCGTTTCCTGAACACCAACCAAGATCCTGGTGAGAAACCATCTGATTACTTACAAAGATTACAAAAACTGCTCAGTACTGCGGTTAGGAGAAATGGTCTAAAGCAGGCATCTGCGGATCGTCAGTTGCTGAAAAAATTTCAGCGTGGCTGCTGGGATCACTCGTTAATACTTACCCTTCAGCTGGAAGCCAAAGCCAAGACACCACCTGACTTTGCAGAGCTTTTGCTGCTGCTCAGGACTGAGGAGGACAGACGTGCAGCAAAACTGGACAGGATGCAACGACACTTGGGCAGTTCAAAACACAAAGCTGCAATTCACAAACAATCTGTTGTTGACATGTCTCCTTACAGTGATTCAAGTGTGTTGCAGACCTACATTTCGGAAACAGAGGCTTTGAGAAAACAGGTGGCTGATCTCCAGATGCAGCTTAGATCCTCCAAATCTGAAAAAAAGAAGAAAACCGAGTCCAAATTGACAGAATACCCAAACACAGTGGCACCTAAAGTGGAGATGCAAGCTCAACAGGTAACAGCTAAATCACCAAAACCCTGGTTTTGTTTCAGATGCGGCGAAGATGGCCACATAGCCAGACTATGTGAAGGCTCCATTAACAAAGCCCTAGTAGACCAGAAATACAAAGAGCTTAAAGTCAAACAGGATGATTGGACAAAGAGAAACGGGATGCCTTTAAACCTGGTCGGGTTTCAGTAATGGGACATACTGGGGCCCTTTGCAGAAATAATCGTCCCAATGGATTAAATGAGGAAAGAAAAGAGAGTCAAGCTCATTCCAGTCTTCTAGGAAATGACAGTGAGTTAAATCCTAGTATTGTAGGCCCCAAATTGTCATTGAAGGAAAGCCCTGTATCTCCCTTCTCGATTCAGGATCACAGGTGACAACTGTGTCCAAGTCTTTCTATGACACTCACTTGTCATTCCATCCGATCCTCTCCATGAACAATCTCATTGAAGTCGAAGGAGCTGGAGGGCAGACTGTGCCCTATTTGGGGTACATCGAAGTGAGCATGCATTTTCCTGAAGATATTACTGGAAAAGCTGAAACTGTCACCACGCTGGCACTCGTGATTCCAGACTACAAATTCAATCTTGAAATCCCGGTACTTATTGGTACAAACACCCTAGACATCTTGTTCAAGTCCTGTGTCACAAGCAGTAATGGCCATGCCGTTCTTAACAGGCGTTGTCCATACTCGCCTCTAGTCCAAAGTCTTTTGCACAGATACACCATTGAGCAACAAAATGGTAAAGTGGGTCATGTCAAGTTGAAAGGGAAACAGAACATCAGAATACCTGCAGGCCAAAAGATAGTCCTGGATGGATATGTTAGAGGCGTGTCTACAGCCAGTGATTCTCCCCTTGTGGTAGAGCCGTGTGTATAATTGTACCAAGAACGATACAACTGGGTTCTCTCCGTATCAGTTAATGTTTGGGAGACAGGCAAGCCTCCCAATAGACGTGGCTTTTGGTATCAAACCAGAAGGGGAGAAGGAAGTTACCCACACAGAGTACGTCAAAAAGGTTGCAAGAGAGTTTGCAAGAGAGTTACAAGATTGCTGTTGAACACAGTGAGAAGACAGCTCTACGTAACAAACAAAGGTACGATATGAGAGTGAGAGAGTCTACCCTGCATGTTGGGGACCGTGTCCTTGTCAAAAATGTGGGAATAAGAGGTAAACATAAGCTAGCAGATCGATGGAGCAACACAATCTATCAAGTGGTCAAACAGATAAATGAATCTCCTGTTTATGTAGTGAAGCCTCTTAAGACAAATGGTCCAGAGAAAACTCTTCATCGAGATTTGCTTTTGCCCTGTGGATTCTTGACTTCCACCAATTCCACTGATGAAAGTGACAAGGAGGAGAGAAAGGAGAAGATCTCTTGTCCCAGGGAAACCTTTTTAGTGAATGAATGTCTTAACCCAGATGTTATTCAAGAACCTGTCACTGACCATGGAGCAGAGGTAGATTATTATTATTTCCCTCAAACCACACAAGACACATATCCTACCGTAACCATTATCAGAGAAGTGCCTTACAACAAACCCATGATTGAGAATGCAAGTGGTACCACATTGGATCCTAATGCAAGGCCATTTGAACCTTCTGGTAGTAAGGAGGATGTGCTCTTACCTGGAGAAACCCTGACAGAGGAAATCTTACCTGGAAAGTCCTTGGAAGTGATGATGAATAACTCACCTGTCAAGGAACTGGATTCAAAGTCCATGGATCGCAGTGATGATGAGTCCGATCAGGAGTTGCTTGTTAATGACACTGAACCTGTAGAGAAAAAGAATGAAGCAAGAGAAAATAAACAAAACAACAGCGAAACTGTGAATGAGGATTGTGATGTAGGAAATGAAGAAATACCTGTTCAAGAGATGCCAGAGCTCAGACGTTCTACACAACATAGGGAACAACCTGATAGACTGAACTATAAGTCATTAGGAAACCCTTTAGTATTAGTTATGCATTCCCTATTTGAAGGTCTAAACCAAGCTTTCACACGAGCTCTTGAAGCTGATACTTTCCCTCAAGTTAGAGCACTAACGCCTGATACATCTGAACTCTTATAAATGCACTACATGCAGAGACGCATGCAGGTTCAGGAGGGGAGGATGTAACCCCCTAGAGTTTAACACTGTTTCAATCTGTTTAGTTGTATGCAGTACCGTAGTTTCCCTGTAGGGGCCGCTATACAAATGAGTAGACTGAGAAGAAAATATAGAGAGAAGGAGACTGTTGAATAGCTTATGAGCATGAGGTGATCAAGCGCTGCTTTTGAATTACTGAAAAAAAGTGTATTTTTCTGAACAAAAAGAGTTTAAACTTTCCATAAGTCTTGTGAAGTATGTTCGTGAGTCCAAAAGGAATTCCATTTGATTCTAGTGAGAATTTTCTGCGAACTCTGGTGAGTTTCTGTGTTTAAAGAAATGTTTAGTTGATGTGCTTTAACTGATTAATGATCAGAATTGTATATATGTTATACTGAATAGAAAAAAAAACAGTCAGAGTTAAAATGTGATGTTTATTGAAAGTCAAAAGGTTTTTTGTATTTGAATTCACATTATACAAACGGAGATAGGGAAAACTGATAGATTTGATTCTTGATGCATTTATTTTATGATGTTTCCTGTACACATATGGAGGACAAATATTGTATTTATACATGAAAGTGTATTTTGAAGTTGCAGATGATAAATCTGTGCGTTGAGTAGACTTATTTGTGCTTAATTAGTATGCTCACGTGCAGAGGTGGGTAGTAACGAGTTACATTTACTTCGTTACATTTACTTGAGTAATTTTTTGGGGTAACTAATACTTTTCGGAGTATATTTAAAGATGGGTACTTTATACTCTTACTTGAGTAAATTTTTGGGGAAAAATCTGTACTTTTACTTCATTACTGTGGGCGACACTCCTCTCGTTACTTTATCTTAATGCAATAAATGTTATAAATGCTTCAGTTTATTCCAAACCCGCAGTCTACTTTTCTCTGGACAATCAGCAATGCCCATTCGCGAATGATTCATTCTTTTGAGTCAACTCTGTTCAAAGGCTTGATCAAACCAATTGGCTAACGAGTGAATTGGTTCATGAATCAGTTTGAATGAGTCGTTCAGTTCCCTGCCGCACGCGCTGAGCGTCTGAAGCGGTTCACTCAGAGTTGTAACGTTTAACATCAGCAGCGTTGAAAACGTGGCTATGGAACTGCACTGAATTGAAAGCAAATCTGCAAAGGCTATTATTTGCTTGCGATGAAGATCTGTATTAGATGAACACCGCGTGTGCTGTCTACTGTTTAACAGGTAATAACTTGGGCTACATTCGATTACAGTACACGATACCACTGTGACATTAGTTTGTTGTACGTGTGTGGCTTATAACAGAGGGGAGTCAAGTTGAATGCAGCTTCCAAAAGACAAAACATAGCCGATTAAGATTTTATTAATTTTAATACAATCACACCGGCGCGAGGACGTTCAGCAAGTCATGTCATCAGTTGCTAAATTCAGATCTGTGATTGCTTGCTGGCGCTGAGCCAGAGATAGATGCGTTTTTACAGCGCTGCGCATTATAACCAATCACACATGATTCCTTTGAGCTTATTAAAGCATTGGCCAATCAGAGGTGTTCCGATGAGTCATCGCTGAAATTCCGGTGCTTCCTTCACTCGCTCACTGACTGAATACCTCTTTCTGGCGAATTCTCTCGTCAGAAACAACAAAGTGCATATGTGTGTACGAATCTTTAATTAAGATATTGATTTCACAGTGTTAACAGTTTCAGTGATTTTAATGGGAGTTTCTGAGAGTGATTGAAATCTAGACCGTCAGTGAACATGATCTTTAATAATGTAAATGTTATTTGCTCTCTTTCTGAACAATGAAAGATTAGTAGCAATATTTATATCACATTAACTTTCAATGTTAAATTCACATTTAATATAAAGTCAGTCGTATTAAAAATGTTATGGCATGACACCTATATCTGTTACTTAAGTAAACAGACAGGGTTTTATAATAAATTACATAAATTGGAGTAAAGGCTGATGAAATATATACATTTATACACACACACATATATTACATACATTTTATCTATATATCTAAATAAAAATAGGCTCAGTATATATGACCCAAAGTAACTAGTAACTAACTACTTGAGTAGATTTTTTATCTGATACTCTTTTACTCTTACTCAAGTAACTATTCAAGACTAGTTCTTTTACTTTTACTTGAGTAAATATTTCTAGAAGTACTTTTACTTTTACTTGAGTATTGTTTTTGGGTACTCTACCCACCTCCGCTCACGTGTACTGACGTTAATCTCACGTGTACTGATGTTAATTAGCTGAGCTAACACGTGTATAAACATGTGAGTGTGCTGTTGCGATCTCGTAAGGAGTTTATTGAATGAGAAAAGAAGAGAAAACATATTTGAATTTTTGAGAGATGTTAACTGTGAACTGTAAATTGTGTTTAGTGTAGACTGTTTTTTTTGTTGCCTGATTCGATCCTGTGAAAAGATCTGTGAAGTGAGCCAAGGCGAGCCAGTCCCGTGATTTAGAGAAGGCCCTACTGCATTCCACTTGACGTCCAACCCGGACCAGTTTGCATCTGTTTGCATCGTGGGATTCTGTGAAATTACAGCTAAGCTGTTGCTTTATACACACACTACCCGGGTAGTAGTAGAAAAAAGGCCTTAAACATAATTAACTTTACACACACACACACACTCATTTTCCAAGGAACGAGGAGAACTTTGGACATTTTATTTTATTAATTTGTAGGTGACACACGTAATAAATAGATAAAGAAATACACATAATGCAGAATAATTGTCCGGTGCTACTTAAAGTTCAGAAGCAGCTTGCAGTGCTGCATTATGATGTTGCATTAAAAAGTCTGACTGCTGCTGGAACGAAGGACCTGCGGAAGCGCTCGTTCTTACACTGAGGGTGCAGCAGTCTGCTACTGAAGGAGCTGCTCAAGGAGCTCACAGTCTCATGCAGGGGGTGAGAAGTGTTGCCCATAATAGATGTCAACCTGGCTAACATCCTCCTCTCCCCCACCTCCTCTATGGTGTCCAGAGGGCAGACCAGAACAGAGCTAGCCTTCTTCACCAGTTTATTAAGCTTTTTCCTGTCCCTTTCTGTACTCCCAGCTCCCCAGCATACTACTGCATAAAATATTGCAGATGCCACCACAGAGTCATAAAAAGTTTTTAACAGAGACCTGCACACACCGAAAGAACTCAGCCTCCTCAGCAGGTGGAGACGGCTTTGGCCCTTCTTGTACAGGACATCTGTGTTTGTGGACCAGTCTAGTTTCTTGTTAAGGTGAACACCCAGGTATTTGTATGTCTCCACCATCTCAATGTCAACACCCTGGATGTTCACCGGTGTAGCACCAGGTGGCCTCCGGCGAAAGTCAACTACCATCTCCTTAGTCTTGCTGGCGTTGATGTGAAGGTGGTTTAACTCACACCAGTTGACAAAGTCCCCGATGACCTCCCGGTACTCCTGGTCATTCTCCTCTGCAACCCTCCCAACAATGGCAGTATCATCTGAGAACTTCTGCATGTGACAGCTGCTTGTGTTATACCTGAAGTCTGCTGTATACAGGGTGTAGAGAAAAGGAGCAAGCACTGTCCCCTGTGGTGCTCCTGTGCTGCTCATCACCACATCAGACACACAGTCCTGGAGCCTCACATACTGTGGTCTGTCCGTGAGGTAACTGATGGTCCATGCAGACAGGTGTTGGTCAACACCAGCCCCCAATAGCTTCTCCCAGAGCAGTGATGGTTGAATTGTATTGAAAGCACTGGAAAAATCAAAAAAACATGACCCTCACAGTGCTCCCAGTGCTCTCCAGATGTGACAGTGCTCTGTGTGAAAGATAGATGATGGCATCCTCCACCCCTATGCCTGGTTGGTAAGCGAACTGTAGGGGATCCAGTTCTGAACTCACCACGGTTCTCAGATGTTGTAGTACAATCCTCTCCAAGGTCTTCATCAGGTGTGAAGTTAAGGCAACTGGTCTGAAGTGATTGGGCTCCCTGGGATGTGCAGTTTTTGGAACTGGAACAACACACGAAGTCTCCCAAAGAACTGGAACTCGCTCCAGACTCAGGCTCAAGTTGAAGATGTGAAGATGACTTCGCTGAGCTGATCTGCACAATCTTTAAGCATTCTGGGGCAGATTCCATCCGGGCCTGGTGCCTTTCTTGCCTTGATATTTTTTAGCTCCATCCTCACCTGATTGACTGTCAGAGAGAGGCTGCTAGAGGGAGGTATAGAAGCTCCCGACAAGTCTGAAGTCTGGTTGGAGGTGGGAGGAGAGGGGCTAGAATCAAATCTATTGAAAAAAAGATTTAATTCATTTGCCCTGTCACAGTCACCAGAAACAAAGCCTCTGCCACTGACTTTGTTCTGACCAGAGATGGTTTTCAGACCCCTCCAAACCTCCCTTATGTTGTTTTGTTGGAGGCATGACTCCGACTTCTTCCTGTAACTGTCTTTTCCTTTCCTAATCTCCCATCTTAGTTGTTTTTGGACCGTCTTCAACTCTTCTTTTCCCCCAGATTTAAAAAGTATTTTCTTTTCATTCAGCAGGGCTTTGAGTTCTGAAGTCACCCAAGGTTTGTTGTTGGAGAAACACCGAACCTTCTTCTTAGGTATGGTGTTCTCCACACAGAAATTTAAGTAGTCAGTAACACAATGAGTAAGAGTGTCAATGTCCTCCCCATGAGAATCACAGAGCATTTCCCAGTCTGTGGTCTCAAAGCAGTCTCTCAGTGCTTCACTGGCCTCCTCAGACCATTTCCTCACATACTTAGTGGTGGGAGGTTGTTTACTCACCAAAGGTATGTAATTAGACAGAAGATGGACCAGGTTATGATCTGAGCGGCCCAGCGGGGGAAGGGGTAAAGAGTTATATGCCTCTTTAATATTGGCATACAGCAGATCCAAAGTTTTATTTTCCCTTGTGTGGCATTTAACATACTGGGTGAAGGTAGGAAGTGTTGAAGACAAGAGAGCATGATTAAAGTCTCCGGAGATGAGGAAGAAGGACTGTGGGTTTGATGTCTGCAGTTGCGACACAAGTAAGTGAAGTAGCTCACATGCAGCTGAAGCATCAGCCGAGGGGGGGATGTAGACCGTTATCACAATAATGTGTGAAAACTCCCTCGGAATGTAATATGGCCGCATGCTAACCGCTAGCAACTCAATGTCTTTAGTGCAGAGCTGTTCCTTAACACTGATGTGCCCAGGGTTACACCATCTATTGTTCACAAACATCGCAATTCCCCCACCCCTCCTCTTACCGCTCTCCTTTGCTCTCCTGTCCGCTCTCACAAGTTGTAAGCCATCCAGTGTAACCAGTGAGTCCGTAATGAGTTCATTCAGCCACGTCTCCGTGAAGCACATGACACTGCACTCCCTGTATTCCCTCTGCAGCCGGGTTAGGGCCGTTAGCTCTTCCATCTTATTGGGGAGAGATCTCACATTCCCCATAATAACAGATGGGATGCATGGTTTGTACCGTCTTTTCCTTTCTCGACGTTTAACTCCACCTCTGCATCCCCTTCTTCTTCTTTTAAATAAATCCTCAGGGATCTCCTGTCTTTCAGTAGAAGATATCCTAGTGTGCCTCAGTGCTAACAGCTGTTCCCGTGTGTAAACAATGGAGCCGCAGCCAAATGATTCTCCCATTGCAAAGTTACATCCATGTGCCCATACATTAAAGAAAGATAGTTTTTAAGGAAGAAAAAGAAAACAAAACAAATAATAGCATATTATATTTTTATGATATGCTACGTGGAGCTAAACTCTCGAGACGAGACTTATGAGAGATAATATAAGTTACTAAAGAAATACACGATTGTGATGGAGAATAAGAAGCTGACATCTGATTTCTTTTAGCGGTCATATTTACCATGTTTACTATGGTAACATGTTTAGCATGCATAGTCTTTTACATCGCTTAAAATATTTCTGCCTTGTATGGTAATTATAATCGACATCGGATCGGATCTCGTTATTTCAAACACTCGCTGCTGACTGAAAGTGAGTTTTGAGCAACTTCTTTAAAAAAGTTTTCAATGCTGGTGTTATAGCTGTTAGCTTTCTGAGATGATCCGCAGAGCTGACTCTCTATTTTTATAGAAGCTCCCGAACAAAAATCATAAATTACTATATTTTGATGACATTTGCTACGTTGAGCCAGGGGCGTATCATTTCAGAAGTGAGGGGGACAGGAATGATATATATATATATATATATATATATATATATATATATATATATGTATTACAATACAACATTTCTGTAATCTATATAACCTTACCAAGTCAACAGTTTTTGAACAGTAAGATTTTTAATGTTTTATAAATTATCTTCTGCTCACCAGACCTGCATTTATTTGATCCAAAGTACAGCATAAACAGTAATGTTGTGAAATAGTTTTACTATTAACTGCTTTCTATTTGAATGTCTTTTAAAATGTAATTTATTTCTGTGATCAAAGCTGAATTTTTAGCATCATTACTGCAGTCTTCAGTGTCACATGATCTTCAGAAATTATTCTAATATGATGATTTACTGCTCAAGAAACCTTTTTAAATTATTATCATCAATATTTAAAACAGTTGAGTACATTTTTCAGGATTCTCTGATGAACAGAAAGATCCAAAGATCAGAATTTATCTGAAATTAAAAGCTTTTATAACATTATATACTACACCATTCAAAAGCTAGAATTTTTTTTTTTTTAAAGAGATTATAGAAATTAATACTTTTATTTAGAAAGGATGCTTTAAATTGATCAAAAGTGATGATAAAGACATGTTACAATTTTTTTTTATATTTCAGATAAATGCTGTTCTTCTGAACTCTCTATTTATCACAAAAACCAGAAAAAAATATACTCATATCATAATGTTTTTTGAGCAGCAAATCATTTTTCTCTAACTTTCTAGCTTTTAATTGGCTTAGAAATCTATAACTGCTGGACTATAACCAATAATAGGCTAATGATTTGTTTATATACTACAAACACTTTTTTTCTACAATCACATAAAGCAGAATAGTTTCTATACGGTAATGAATGCTATAGGCCTATGTCAATTAGCACTGCATTGTTCATATACATAGACAGTAAAAGAAATGGACACAGCGACCCCATTGGATTCAACGGAGAAAAATGAAGTCAATTAGAAGCACGCACTTCCTGGGGGTCGGGTGTACTGCGCAGACTCAAACTGAGCTTGATGACGTAGAAGTCATGTGAGCAACCTGTAAGTCTTCTAACCGCTGTGCCAAGAGAAATCTGAATCACCCACCGAATCTTGCAGAGAAGGCGAGCGTGAACAGGAGCACATTTTGGTAAGTATTCTGATTAATTATCTTCCTTGACTTTATGCCTCCACGTCCACCCGATAGCCTCATAGACAGTAAAAGATTGCCTGCGAGCTTCTCCTCCTGTCCATACGGTAATTTCTCTACTATGGGACAGAGAGTCGCTGGTTATGACGCAATCGTTAGCTTAATTTTTACAAAAACTGCTTATACAGGACCATAACGTAAGATACAAGGTAATGGAGCCTTTTATACATTTTCGTGTTTCTTTAGAAATAATTAATGGACAAATGGAGTATTTAAATGCCTCAGATGTAAAATTATTCGCTGTCAAAGTGACACCAAAATGAATGGGAGTCAATGGAATGCTAACAGCTAACGCTAGCCAATGGTGGCACCCAGGGGTGCTTCAAAAAAATATGAAACCCTGCCCCCCTGTTCATATACCATAGGCTACTTTATTTATTAGGCTACCTGGCATGGGCGGATTTACAGGGGGGCGGATCTAGAGCCTTGCCCCCCCAGCTGCCCCCCTAACTTTAATGATCCAAAAACTGTACTTACAAAAACAACCCACCACTATGTCCAATACATTTACCAAAAGTGAACAATTTAATTTTTAATTTTAAATGTATTATTCGCCCTTCCCCCCTGCCCCTCAAATACTAAGTTACGTCCCTGATTCAAACGTGCAGAGCGGCGTACGCTCAGTCTGGCTCATACACAGCGAGTCTGCTTCGGTGCGGTGGCCCTGCAACCAGAGACTGAGCTGCCCCGGACAGATCCTCTGAAGTGAGTGAGTGAAGTGACATTCAGCCAACTATGGTGACCCATACTCAGAATTTGTGCTCTGCATTTAACCCATCCGAAGTGCACACACACAGAGCAGTGAACACACACACACACACTGTGAGCACACACCCGGAGCAGTGGGCAGCCATTTATGCTGCGGCGCCCGGGGAGCAGTTGGGGGTTCAATGCCTTGCTCAAGGGCACCTAAGTCGTGGTATTGAAGGTGGAGAGAGAACTGTACATGCACTCCTCCCACCCACAATTCCTGCTGGCCCGGGACTCGAACTCACAACCTTTCGATTGGCAGTCCGACTCTCTAACCATTAGGCCACGACTCCCCTATGTATATGAAGGTGAAGTGAGTTTCCCCAGGTGTAGTTTAAACACACGTTTAACTTGAAGTTACATTTGTAATGAATGTATTGTATGCTAAAGACGATTCAGCATCAGCAAAAACAGCGAGTCTATTACGTTAGGCAAAATAAGCGGTCAAATCGCTCCCTCGTGATTTGTAAGAGCACTCTTCTCTTTGATTAGCCTGATTTTGATTTTAGTAAAGACAAGAACAGCTTAATAAAAAATATAAAATATTGAGGGGCAGCGCTAGGGCTGGGCTAATGGGGCTTAAGCCCCGAAAGTTTTTAGTAAAGCCCCGAATATTTTGTTAAATTGTCTTTCTCACAGAGCAAAACAATTCATCAGAAAAACAAATGTGAATAAGATTACAGCGGCCGCGATTAACTAATCATGAACAGTGCATATTACATTTTTATTTATATTTTTCCCTTTGCATTAAAGGTACTTTGACGTGCTTTTGCAACGTTGAGCATTGTAGCCAATCACAGACATGTCTGTTGATCACATCGGCCAATCAGAGGCGTTTAAATGAGTCGCTGTGCTGAAGATGTGTTTTGCGCGAGCTCACCGAGTTCACGTTCGCAAACCTGTCATTATTATTGGCAATAAACTTAAGATGCAGATAAGAGATTCACTTGATATTATTATTAATGCTGCTCTGATGCACTACATTACGCAACGCTCTGTTTGTTGTTAGGAAGACTAAAAGTTCAGCAGTCTAGCTCATCAATGTCAAAATTATTAAATAAGTTAACAAATGCCTGGTAAATGTAAGTAGATAATTTAATATTTGACTGTTTTACAATAGAAAAGTTCAACTTTTTTTATTTATTTATTAAATTTTGCCTTTTTGAATTGAAAATATGCTATAATTTCCTTGATTAATTTATGTAAATTAAAAATAAAATATTAGTTGCAAATAGTTACAATTATTTCACTAATACAACAAGCCTTTCTTTTTCTTTATTCCCTTAAATCGCTTTAATAATTAATTAATTACTTTAAATAAAAATACCCAATTTTAGTTTGGGCTGTTACGTTACAACACACAATACAGTGCCAGTTAGGAGATCGATCATTTGATTAGCTAAGCCCAGAGCCGTTGAAAAACAGAGTTGCGACACTCCCATAGACTGCCATAGGAACTTTGGAATGCGGAAGTAACGCGTGTCGTGGAGCCGCCAATAGTTCCAAACACTGATAGTTCCAGCGCTGAACTCCACACATTTTCAATGTTTCTGAAGTACGCTCGCTGGTAAATTGATGAAATCACTGTATTTTCGACATTTGAACGCATTAGCCGACCTCTCATGAATCTATATAATAGTTGTATTTCATGTTGCCAGCTTTATTAATGTTTATTGAAGCCTGAGGTAGGTAGACTCTTATTAATCGCTGCTTAAGTAACAAACACTTAACTAATATTAGCTACCATAATCTGATGATGGGCTACATTTACCTCAAATTTTCTTCAAGTTCGTTGGCATACAACGTTTATCGTCGGTTATTAGATTTGTTGTTAAAGTGATTAACACTTGTTTGCGACTGTATTAGTACACCTGATTACAATTAACTTTAGCTAGTTTAACTAGAATTTTTGTTTTGTATTTATTTTTACTAGCTCAACTAGATAACATAGCTAACTTGTATATTGCAAGGTTGTTCTTTGGTTTATTTAGTAATTAAAGTTACACACACCGTTTGTTAGACAGTGCATTGTGATGATAGGATATGTAGCATAAATGTGGATGATCCCAGCAAATAAAAAGTATAATTGCAAAAAGAAAGATTATTAATCTATTTTTAAATTGAAGAGGATGACATGTGAAACCATTTGAGACTGACTTTTGACCAAAAAACTGAAGTCATGATTTTAATAGTTATTTAGAATACAGTGAAGAATTTCAGCTGCATAACTCATGTTCATGGCTCTTAAAATTTTTGATGAAAGAAGCACATGTACACTGCTGCTCTGGTAACACATTGAACTTTAATCTAACAGTCCCGTTTGTGTAATGGAATGTATACACATGAAAGCAGAATACATCTTTGTAAATATAAATTCAAGTAACTAATGCATTACTTACAGCTTCCTTGTTGGAAATCAAGCGAGTCTCTTTGAAGACTGAACATTCAAGGAAAATGTATCTACCCTCTCACAGGATGTAATGTTTAATTAAACGTTTTGTTGAATGCAATTGGTTGCCTTGTATATTTTTCACTGTTGACATTTTTTCTTGACTTAATCTGAGCAGCTTCTGGCATTCATTGATATTCACTTGTTGTGCATGTGTATATATTTATGTGAATGTGTCTTAACATAACTTTAGGATGTTAGTAATTATGACCATAGAAGCACAAGAAAAATATATATAGCATATACTGTAAATTATTATACCTTATCGGAGCAGTCCCCTTTTCCCTTCAAAATTAAACACACACAAAAATTAATTCAATTTTATTGGCATAAACGTTATAAGAACATTTCCAAAGCATCAAAATAAAATTTTAAATACACACAATATATACAGTAATATTAACATTAACAGAACTGGGTGAGGAACAGCCAAACTCAGCTAAAAAAAACAAACATATACCATGGCAAGACGCAGCAACAAGACACAAGACGGATGCGCTGCTTCAGATGTGCTGCCCAAGCTCTGTTGAAGAAGCACAAAGAAATGGAGGACTGGTCAGCAGTGTCACCCAAAGAAACTTACTGCAGCAGATGAAAGGCACATCATGCTTACCTGCCCTGCAATTAGAAGATGTCCAGCAGTACCATCAGCTCCGAGCTGCAGAAAACTGTTGGACCCTAGTACATCCATCTATCGTCTGGAGAAGTCTGGTCCGAAGTGGCTGACCAATTCCTAAGAAGCAGGTTTTAAGACAACTTTGATTCACTTTTTTGATCCATTTCTAATTTTGACTACTCTATATTATATATACATTTATTTAATTATATATATATATATATATATATATATATATATATATATATATATATATATATATATATATATATATATGTATGTGTGTGTGTGTGTGTGTGTATAATAAACACATTACATATAGTGTTTATCTGTGTGTGTGTGTGTGTGTGTACACACAAACTCATTAGTAAAGTATGTGTGTTTATGTACATATATCTATATGCATGTGTGGGTGTGTGTATATCTATCTATCTATCTATCTATCTATATATATATATATATATATATATATATATATATATATATATATATATATATATATATATATATATATATATATATCATTTGAAATTAATTTAAAGTTGTCCTAAAACCTTCTTATTAGGACAAATTAGTTCTTAGGATAACTTTTTTTTTTGGATGTGTATATATTATTAGTATACAGACATACTGTAGGTTAATATTAACAGTACACTTATGTTTCGGGAAGGTTTAGCCTATGTTTAGGGAAGGATGAAGGAGTTAACCATACTGAAATGAATCCCGTTAACGGTAATGTTATGGATCGTATTTAGGAAAAGAGAACACACTTTAAGTGTAGTAAACATAGTAATCAGTTCATACGCGTTAATATTTGCCCGGAAAATTCTGTAATATAGTCGTTACCGCCCGATCTTCCCTCCAAAATTAAACACAAAAACTGATTAATGCCGTGTTAGCAGTCCTATTAAATCCAATTCCTCTCAGATATCACAGCAATGAAACCAGGTTACAACTGGGGAAATAACAAATACAATAGAATTAAGTAGTCTAAACATAACTGGTGTGTGTGTTGTGAATTAAAAAACGTTGTAGTGTGTAAGGGCATGATTAAACAATAACTACTGTAGTTTAAAAGTGTTTTTTTAAAGCAATTCATATATAGGGATTCCATGTACCCCTGCCACCCTGCCAAGACCTCTTGCCACCCCTTTGCCCCCCCATGCAAAATTTTCTAGATCCGCCACTGCTACCTGGATATGACTTGAAAAACAAATAAACCATATCTTGTCACAATCGAATGTCTTCGTGTTTCCAAACGTTTAACGCATTTCAGCCTGTCTGAGTGACATCTCTAGCTGGATGAATGACCATCACCTTCAGCTTAACCTTACGAAGACAGAACTCCTGGTGATTCCAGCTAACCCATTGCTTCATCACAACTTCTCTATACAGCTGGGCTCATCAACCATTACTCCTTCGAGGACAGCTAGAAACCTAGGAGTTGTGATGGATCATCAGTTAAGCTTCACAGACCACATTGCTACAACTACCCGGTCCTGCAGGTTTGCCTTATACAACATTAGGAAGATTAGACCCTTCCTGTCAGAGCAAGCAACCCAACTTCTTGTCCAAGCTCTTGTTCTCTCCAGACTGGACTATTGTAATGCTCTCCTGGCGGGCCTTCCTGCATGTACTGTCAAGCCTCTGCAATTGATTCAGAATGCAGCAGCGAGGGTTGTCTTCAATGAGCCAAAAAAAGCTCACGTTACTCCGCTCCTCATCAGGTTACACTGGCTACCAGTAGCTGCTCGCATCAAATTCTAGGTACTGATGCTAGCCTACAAGACGACCACTGGCACGGCACCAACTTACCTAAACTCATTGGTTAAATCTTATGTGCCCTCCAGAAGTTTGCGCTCTGCAAGTGATCGACGCCTTGTGGTACCATCCCAAAGAAGTTCAAAATCACTCTCAAGGACCTTTTCCTGGACTGTCCCCAGCTGGTGGAATGACCTCCCAATCTCAATTCGTACAGCTGAGTCTTTACTCATTTTCAAGAAACAGCTAAAGACTCATCTTTTTCGCCTGCACTTAACCAACTAACACTAGCACTTTTCCTTTTCTTGTCTTTTTAATTAAAAAAAAAAAAAAAAAAAAACCTACCTATGCGTTCTATACTAGACTAACTGAGACTTGTCATGGCACTTGTATACTGTTGTTGTTCTCTTGTTGACCTGACTGCTTCTGTTGTTCTCATTTGTAAGTCGCTTTGGATAAAAGCGTCTGCTAAATGATTAAATGTAAATGTAAATGTTATGGTGTCTGTGAAAATACAGCGATAGCCGGACGCTGTTGCCCATATTAGGAAATTCCTAGTTTACGACTTTCTGCGCGAGAGCGCCCTCTGGCTTCGAGTATAAATGAAACACACTCTGCAGGAGAGTTTAGCGCTCCGTGATGTTCATCTCGCCTTTATTCTGGGTCCGAAAAAAACATCCGGTCATGCGCAGACTATTCTGTCTCTTTGAATATATAGTTAGGCTTTTATAGTATACATCTGTCCAGGCTCTGAACAGATTTTTATTCTTCACAAATTTACAAACATAGTTAAAACTGACAATCATACACTAAACGACTCAGGATCACACAGACTTTTAAGTTGTTCCAGTCACAACAAACTCACATAAAACGTGAAAACAATGTGTGCTCTAAAATCAGTTAAATTTTAAACATATCTGATACCCTCCGACTGGATAGAATCACAGTCTGAAGCAAAAAAATCAGTCTGTGACCATCATGCACTACGTGACTCTATATGAAATCTCAAATCTGCAAACTGGATCAGACTTTAGGCAACTAGCTCTGACTTCTCCAGACTTTAGATTGGGACACAAATCTGAGCATTAATCATGTAGTGTATTCCAGCCTTTACAGTGCATACATTTGATCAATGCATCTTTACCCAAGACAACATGTTTTACTTTAAAAACATTCCAACTTTAATTCAGACGTTAAAGTTAAAACAAAATCACAGTATAACTTACAGTAGATAATGTATTGCAGTGTACAGTAAATGGAGAAGACTATACAGTGATAAAAATACTATCATATCTAATTGCAATAAGTATTAGAAAACAAATTCTTGATTAGCTTTTCAGTAATGATATAAATAAAAGCAAACAATAGAAACAAGTAGAGAACGGAGTTTGATGTAGCACATATCATATAATCTTGACCTTATGAATTGTTTCAAGAATCTCTCAACTATGAAAAGCAGTGTCATACTTTAAGTGAGCATAAACAAGATCTGTGATAAGAGCTGACTCAGATTAGAACCTGCTAACCTTTTTCTGAACAGAGCTGGATAACTAGAATACAGTTTCCATTCTGAATGAACAGAAATGAAACACCTGTTCGTTCACACTCCAGTCTAGTTTGCAGATTCATCAACAGTGAGCTCTTCTTCAGAAGAACCAGCACTCGCAGCAGTCCTCATCGATATCTGCTCACTCACTGAACCATAATCGGGATGACGACTTCTCCGCAGAGGAGGGAAAGATTCTACAGTTTTAAAACAGATCAAATGTTCATGTAAATAGGTTTAAATGTATATTTATCCACAGTTCACATTTGTTTGATAAATATTATAGATAACCATACTCATGTCAAATTTAAACACAATAATGAAAAATCTATATCACAATGTTTACATATTTCTACCATTATACACTGTCCACGTATGTGACGAGTGGGGCGGGTCCAAGGAATGTGGGAACACGAGCGAGGCCGGTGGATTGATTGGGAAATCAGCGACACCTGCGACCCACCACCGGTCTCGAGTCCCACAGAGGAGATGGAAGGATATAAAACTGGAGCGACGACAGTGAAGGATGAGAGAGGACCAGGCCTGGGCTTTATTTTATGTTTTGTTTTTTATTTGTGCGCATCAGTCGTCCGTGAGGGGCTGATGCGCTGTTTTGTGTTTATTTTGTTATTAAAGTATTTGTTTGATTGTCCGCCGGTTCCCGCCTCCTCCTTCCGGATGAATATGAAGGTTTTATTGTTACAGTGGTGCCAAAACCCGGGAGAAGGAGGGACGCGCTGCTGAAGATCCCTAGCCGCTGTGGTGAATCCGCGGTGCCATCGAGCAGATACCAAAAACTACAGCTAGTTTTTACCAAATACCAAAAACTACAGCTAGTTCGGTTTCAGCTAGCTGAAACCGAAAGTATTACTATAAAGGTCTGATCAGATTCGGTCTCAAATGTAGAGCATGTTCCATCTGCAGAATGAAAATAAAGATAATAAATACCCATTGCACATGATCACCGTAAACTGTTAAACTGAGTTGAGGCACTTTACGTGTTTGTGATCAACAACATTAATCTATTGCAGCATCATTATATTTACCTGCTACAAGTATGTACTTGACTGTATTTCTGGTGATATTTACCCCATTCTACTGAAGCTGGTTCTGTCAGACTGCTGTGAATGACAAAACAGTCATAATATCCTTGAGAGTTTATGTCGATCTTCACACTGGTTCTCATCTGAAATGTTTTATTAGCATTTGGTCTGATTTCAGAAGATGTTTGGTTGTCAAGAACAGATTCATTCAATCTGATGTTCATCTCAATATCTCTGGGGTAGAAACTAGTGGTCAGACAGCTCAGATTCAGCTTTGTGTGATCATCAGGATCTCTCCTTGCAGAGATGTAAACCTCTGGTGAATCTGGAGAAATAGGTAATGCAATTAACAAACCTTTTTTTAATGCAGTGAAGAAATCGGGTTATATTCCACAGAAGATTGCACATCAAATGCATTCTGAAAGACATGAGTAAGCCTATGCATTTTTGCTTTTGTAATTCTTTCTTTAATACTATCTCCGCCATTGGGGGGTAATAATCTCTGTGAATCTGTGAATCATGCAATTAATTCATTAATTGAGATAGCCCCTGTGGCAAAGCATTGAACCAGCGTCTATGGCTTAATCTCGGATCAGTTTCATCAATTTGTAGACATTTTTATTGAGACGTGTAATAAAAAGGGTGATAAGTAAACTAGTTAATAGTCTCTTACTGGCTTCTATATACAAGCTCTCAAAATTAATATAAAGCATATACAGACACTTCATATGTTATTATTTTTATTGAATTAATGAATTATACTTTAAATAAAACATTTGCGATCTGTTTAAAAGCTGTTTTTTTTTTTTTTTTTTGCATGTTTTAGTTTGAGTTTTCATTTCATTTACACACTTTTGACCAGATCAGCCAGTGTGCATGCGCACATCTCAGAACACTGACTGTTTCTATAGCATTAAAATGTTTTCTAATGACAGCTGCAGTGACACGCTATACTTGTCATCGTTGTCATTGGATGCCCAAGTTGATAGGATTCTTTAGGGTCTTAATGAAAAGTCTATAACATTCTTTGGTTAAAATTTCTCGAAGGTAGAGTGATGCAGAAATGGTGTCTGCTGCATCGTGTTTTGTCGAATCGATTCAGCATTTTGTGAGAGTTTCAATGACGCTGTGCCAGTTTTATAAAGGTCACTTTTAAAGACCTGAATAAAAATGCAACTTCATTCTCTGACAGGAGGTGGCGCTTATGAAAGCCCAGAAATACCGCGCTTACCATAGTACCCTCTAGAAAAGAGAAGCACCTTTCCATGTCTACTTGCTTATCTCAGAGAAAAAGGGAAGTCAAAACAGGATTAACATGTTTTCATTTACATGTTTGTTTGCGCATATATATATATATATATATATATATATATATATATATATATATTGCATTTTAATCTGGATTTACAAGAATCTTCAGTAAAGTAATCTGATTAAAACATACCCTTATGTGTGTTGTTAAATGTTAAGATCCATTCCATGCATTTCCCAAAATAATCCTTGATGAACTGGTTTCGTCCTATCTGAAGGTCCCATTTCTTTTTCATTTCTTTGGCTTTGGGACTTTTAACAATCCACAGCATTGTGTCATTTTCAAAGGCAATAAGATCCTCTCCATCAAATCCATATTCATCAAAGACATTCAGACTCTTCACTGTTCCATTAGGAAACTTCTCCACTTCACAACCAACTATTCTCTGCAATGTATGGAGCTCTACAATCACAGAGTCACAACAGTGATGAGAAGCTTACAGTAGGACATACACACAATTTCATAACATGTCTGATAATTAATAAGAACAAATCATTAAACTCACCAGAACAATTTGTGCAGTTTGACAGAATGTGTACCTGATCCATAAACCAGTCTGCAGAGTCACATGATTGTACAAGAGTCATAACCCCATAATCTTCCATCAGAATTAGTCTTGTCCAATCTGGAACTTCAATACTGTAGTCTGAGATCAGTCTGTCATCAACAACACCCACAACAGTGAACTCTGGGAATAGATCTGCTTTGGTCAGGACTGTAAACATGTAGTGCAGGTAATGCTTCTCTGAGGAACATAAACAACACAAACAATAAAGCACTTTTTAATGGGACAAAAAACTCTTGTCATAAAGGGAGACAGATATATTGAATATAATTACTTGACCTTTTGTGATTTGATACTAAGTTTAAGTGATAAGTGAACTGTAAACACACACACACACACACTGTGAACACACACCCGGAGCAGTGGGCATCATTTATGCTGCGGCGCCCGGGGAGCAGTTGGGGGTTCAGTGCCTTGCTCAAGGGCACATCAGTCGTGGTATTGAGGGTGGAGAGAGCACTGTACATGCACTCCCCCCACCCACAATTCCTGCCGGCCCGAGACTCGAACTCACAACCCTTTGATTGCGAGTCCGACTCTCTTCCCCATGAAGTCGTGGACGTGGAAGTGCACTAAGCCATATTGTGATTTCAGTTCTAGTTTGTGCCAAATCTGTGGTAACAATGTCTGTCAAGTCACCTTTATGTATAAATTATATCAAATCAGATCTCTTACTTTGTACATACATCTGCGCTTTGTTGTTTATGATGAGGGAATTCGCAAGAGTCCGGAATTCACTCAGCGAACGCGCACACGCTCAACAAAACTGATGAGTTTCAGCAAGGACTCATCTGAACGCTTCTGATTGGCCATTACATTCCTAAACTCAACAGAATTGTGTGTGATTGGTTAAAAGGTGCAACTCTGTAAAAACGCCTAAAATAAAATACGACGCAACATGAAAAGATCTTGATTTAATGTCTATTTATATTCTATTTGTAAGCAACAGACGTAATTATATTTGTTTGTGCAGGGGCATTTTTGTCCAATTAAGTGCCATTATTTACCCAAGTCCCTATGGCCAACGCTCCCCCTATGCTCACACCAAAAACTGTTACACTGTAAATATGAATTTCTTCCTCAGTATTTCGGTCTTGATTTCGAGTACAAATATCTACAAATTCTTTAATCAAACAAGCATTTAAATGAGAAAAATAGACATATTGTATTAGTTTCCGAACAAGTTTTAGCTTAAAACGAACAAATAATGTGGTGATAAAAATAATCTTGAACGACAAATTTAAACCCCACTTGCAGAATTTTGTTCCTGATTTAAGCTAATTTTAATCAGTTTTTCATAAAAGAGTTTTATTATCTTGGATTTAAATCCGGTTGTAACTATACTTTGAGAGAAGCTAGAAGACTATTCCAGTTCTGTCAAGTTTCAAGCAATGTAGAAGGTCTCGGACCAATAATCTCTGTTCAGATGACTCCATACTGTGTACTTCGAACAGATGTGGTGAATTCGAGTTAATTGGGACACTTGTGCCATTGAGAAAACTGGGGGAAAGTCACAATTACCCTGAATTAAACCAATTTGCACTCATTTCACAGAAATAGTGAGGCGCCTCTCCTTTCAGAGCTAATCAATTTTGTAACAAAACGGCAACCAGTCAATGTCAATGTCACCTTTATTTATATAGCGCTTTAAACAAAATACATTGCGTCAAAGCAACTGAACAACATTCATTAGGAAAACAGTGTCAATAATACAAAAATGATAGTTAAAGGCAGTTCATCATTGGATTCAGTTATGTCATCTCTGTTCAGTTAAATAGTGTCTGTGCATTTATTTGCAATCAAGTCAACGATATCGCTGTAGATGAAGTGTCCCCAACTAAGCAAGCCAGAGGCGACAGCGGCAAGGAACCGAAACTCCATCGGTGACCAGGCTCAGTTGGGGGGCCAGTTCTCCTCTGACCAGACGAATCCAGTAGTTCAATTCCAGGCTGCAGCAAAGTCGGATTGTGCAGAAGAATCATCTGTTTCCTGTGGTCTTGTCCTGGTGCTCCTCTGAGACAAGGTCTTTTCAGGGGATCTGTATCTGGGGCTCTAGTTGTCCTGGTCTCCGCTGTCTTTCAGGGATGTAGAGGTCCTTTCTAGGTGCTGATCCACCATCTGGTCTGGATACGTACTGGATCCGGGTGACTGCAGTGACCCTCTGATCTGGACACAGACTGGATCTGGTGGCCACGGTGACCTCGGAACAAGAGAGAAACAGACAAATATTAGCGTAGATGCCATTCTTCTAATGATGTAGCAAGTACATAGGTTGTTATGGGAAGTGTTTCCGGTTCCGGTTTACCTAATTAATGCAGCCTAAAAATCCTTTAACGGATTTGGATAATAAAAGCATATTAGTATGTTATGTGTATGCCAGGTTAAAGAGATGGGTCTTTAATCTAGATTTAAACTGCAAGAGTGTGTCTGCCTCCCGAACAATGTTAGGTAGGTTATTCCAGAGTTTGGGCGCCAAATAGGAAAAGGATCTGCCGCCTGCAGTTGATTTTGATATTCTAGGTATTATCAAATTGCCTGAGTTTTGAGAACGTAGCAGACGTAGAGGATTATAATGTAAAAGGAGCTCATTCAAATACTGAGGTGCTAAACCATTCAGGGCTTTATAAGTAATAAGCAATATTTTAAAATCTATGCGATGCTTGATAGGGAGCCAGTGCAGTGTTGACAGGACCGGGCTAATATGGTCATTCTTCCTGGTTCTAGTAAGAACTCTTGCTGCTGCATTTTGGACTAGCTGTAGTTTGTTTACTAAGCGTGCAGAACAACCACCCAATAAAGCATTACAATAATCTAACCTTGAGGTCATAAATGCATGGATTAACATTTCTGCATTTGACATTGAGAGCATAGGCCGTAATTTAGATATATTTTTGAGATGGAAAAATGCAGTTTTACAAATGCTAGAAACGTGGCTTTCTAAGGAAAGATTGCGATCAAATAGCACACCTAGGTTCCTAACTGATGACGAAGAATTGACAGAGCAACCATCAAGTCTTAGACAGTGTTCTAGGTTATTACAAGCAGAGTTTTTAGGTCCTATAATTAACACCTCTTTTTTTTCAGAATTTAGCAGTAAGAAATTACTCGTCATCCAGTTTTTTATATCGACTATGCAATCCATTAGTTTTTCAAATTGGTGTGTTTCACCGGGCTGCGAAGAAATATAGAGCTGAGTATCATCAGCATAACAGTGAAAGCTAACACCATGTTTCCTGATGATATCTCCCAAGGGTAACATATAAAGCGTGAAGAGTAGCGGCCCTAGTACTGAGCCTTGAGGTACTCCATACTGCACTTGTGATCGATAGGATACATCTTCATTCACTGCTACGAACTGATGGCGGTCATATAAGTACGATTTAAACCATGCTAATGCACTTCCATTGATGCCAACAAAGTATTCAAGTCTATGCAAAAGAATGTTGTGGTCAATTGTGTCAAACGCAGCACTAAGATCCAATAAAACTAATAGAGAGATACACCCACGATCAGATGACAAGAGCAGATCATTTGTAACTCTAAGGAGAGTAGTCTCAGTACTATGATACGGTCTAAATCCTGACTGGAAATCCTCACATATACCATTTTTCTCTAAGAAGGAATATAATTGTGTGGATACCACCTTTTCTAGTATCTTGGACAGAAAAGGGAGATTCGAGATTGGTCTATAATTAACTAGTTCTTTGGGGTCAAGTTGTGGTTTTTTGATGAGAGGCTTAATAACAGCCAGTTTGAAGGTTTTGGGGACATGTCCTAATGAGAATGAGGAATTAATAATAGTCAGAAGAGGATCTATGACTTCTGGAAGCACCTCTTTCAGGAGCTTAGATGGTATAGGGTCTAACATACATGTTGTTGGTTTAGATGATTTAACAAGTTTATACAATTCTTCCTTTCCTATGGTAGAGAATGAGTGGAACTGTTCCTCAGGGGGTCTATAGTGCACTGTCTGATGTGATACTGTAGCTGACGGCTGAATGGTTGCAATTTTATCTCTAATAGTATCGATTTTAGAAGTAAAGAAGTTCATAAAGTCATTACTGCTGTGGTGTTGGGAAATGTCAACACTTGTTGAGGCTTTATTTTTCGTTAATTTAGCCACTGTATTGAATAAATACCTGGGGTTATGTTTGTTTTCTTCTAAAAGAGAAGAAAAGTAATCGGATCTAGCAGTTTTTAATGCTTTTCTGTAGGATATGTTACTTTCCCGCCAAGCAATACGAAATACCTCTAGTTTTGTTTTCCTCCAGCTGCGCTCCATTTTTCGGGCTGCTCTCTTTAGGGTGCGAGTATGCTCATTATACCATGGTGTCAAACGGTTTTCCTTAACCTTCCTTAAGCGTAAAGGAGCAACTTTATTTAAAGTGCTAGAAAAGAGAGAGTCCATAGTTTCTGTTACATCATCAAGTTGTTCTGAGGTTTTGGATATGCTAAGGAACTTGGATACATCAGGAAGATAACTTAAAAAGCAGTCTTTTGTGTTAGAAGTGATGGTTCTTCCATACTTGTAACAAGAAGTAGAATTTACAATTTTGGCTATATGAATTTTGCAAAGAACTAAATAATGATCTGAGATATCATCACTTGGCTGAATAATTTCAACACCATCAACATCAATTCCATGTGACAGTATTAAATCTAGAGTATGATTTCGACAATGAGTAGGTCCTGAAACGTGTTGTCTAACACCAATAGAGTTCAGAATGTCTATAAATGTTGATCCCAATGCATCTTTTTCATTATCAACATGGATATTAAAATCACCAACTATTAAAACTTTATCTGCAGCCAGAACTAACTCGGATGTAAAATCACCAAACTCTTTAATAAAGTCTGTATGGTGCCCTGGTGGCCTGTATACAGTAGCCAGTACAAACATAACAGGGGATTTATCATTAACATTTGTTTCTTTGGATAATGTTATATGAAGTACCATTACTTCAAACGAGTTATACTTGTAGCCTGCCCTCTGAGAAATCCTGAAAACGTTGTTATAAATTGAAGCAACACCTCCACCTTTGCCTTTTAGACGTGGCTCATGTTTATAACAGTAATCTTGGGGGGTGGACTCATTTAAAATAATGTAATCATCAGGTTTTAGCCAGGTTTCTGTCAAACAGAGTACATCTATATTATGATAAGTGATCATATTATTTACAAAAAGTGTTTTCGTAGAAAGGGATCTAATATTCAATAAGCCAAGCTTTATCATTTGTTTATCCATATTGCTTCTGTTTTTTATTTGTTGAACCTCAATTAAATTGTTAATCTTAACTTGGTTTGGACGTTTTTTTGTATTTTCTAGTTCGGGGAACAGACACAGTCTCTATAGTGTGATATCTAGGTGAAAGAGTCTCTATGTGCTGAGAATTAACTGACCTCTGTGACGGGAGGCAGCTAGCAGATGGTCGGTTTAGCCAGTCTGTCTGCTTCCTGACCTGGGCCCCAGTTAGTCAAGTATAAACACTAAGACTATTTGCCATATTTCTAGAGAGAAGAGTGGCGCCACCCCAGGAGGGATGAAGACCATCTCTTTTAAACAGGTCAGGTCTCCCCCAAAAGCTCATCCAATTGTCTATGAAACCTATGTTATTCTGTGGGCACCACTTAGACATCCAGCCATTGAGTGATGACAATCTGCTATGCATCTCATCACTACTGTAAGCAGTAGAGCCCGACCGATATATCGGCCGGCCGATATTATCGGCCGATATAAGCTAATTGCATTTAAATCGGCATCGGCATTTATAACGGCCGATGAAACATGAGAAACAGAGTCTCATGCTTCACTCATGTTATGAGTGTTGCATAGTGTGCCCACCAGAGGGAGCTCTGCAGCTCCAGAGTTAACAACAGCGCCAGAAGTCCACTACAGAAGAAAGCGATCAACTGTTTTGACGGTGAGTCTGTCGTTCGTCATGTGAAATGATTGTAGATTTAGTTCATACCCTGTATATAAAAACTGTGTGGTAGTTCTAGCTAACGGTCCTATCATTATTACTTCTAAATATTCTGTAACATCACTTACAGCCGCTAATGCATTGCTATATTAGATTAGCCACAAAGCTAATACCATGTTTATCAGTGGAAGAGCGCGAACGTTAATAGGAGGTCAAACTATAACGTTAGCGTTTAACTTATTCTTATTCTATTGCGGTGTGTTTCCCACATAATGACCGCGTAATTGGGCCTTTCACACAGTACGCGGTATGCACGGCGCTTGCCGCTGGGCTCAGCGTTGCCCTTCAGATACAACGCGATTTGCGCTGCGCTATGGCATAGGCGGAGTTTTAAAAACGTTTAGCGGGAGCTCTTTCATAGTCTGTTCCTCCTCCTTTCGGTCAGCAGGAAACATGTATCTGTCCCGTTGTAAGAAGCGAGCGATAGCGCTAGTCCTGCTGATGAGAATTAAGAGAGAAGCAAGGAAGAAGAGGCTACTCTCAGGTCCAGAGAACAATTTGGTGAATTCAGGCTGGTTACGTTACTCTAACGCTAATAGCTTCCTTTTTAGCAGGCCCCTTAAATGCTTGCTATTAACTTGTTTGAAGGTGGTTCTTCTCAAAATTGACAGCGGTGTGTTCATGACACTAACGTTAACCATTCAACTTCAAATTGATTCCGTAATCTTCCGGTAATAGTAGGCAAGACGATGTTTTGATTCAGACTGCACAAAGAGAAGAGGAGAAGATATACGGGTCTGTTGTGAATGTGTCTGTGAGAGCAAATATAGTGTAGTTACAGTAACTACAGTAGGTGCGTCAGAAATGATTAAACCAGAGGGGACATGTAAATAAATGTGAGCTGAACAAGCGCTTTTTTTTTTTTTTACATATTGTTTCAAAGCAGCTTTACAGACATAACAGGAAAATGTTGAAATAATATTGTTAAATATAAGTAGGTAATACCTATTGCTTGACAAATAAAACAAAATATATATTTCTCATTTTTGCCTATGTAGGAGATCCCAGTTTATTATTATTATAATTCTAATGATGACATGAGTCATGATACATGGTGATATTATTAATACACATGCTTATTCTTTCTCCGTCTCTCTTTCTGCCTACAGATGGCTGAAAAAGGTGAATGCTGTAGCAGCAAAGTGTGGGACTACTTCTGCAAATACTTTAACTTTAGTATTATAATTTATTTACAGTAAACACACAGACTGTTAAAACCAGCTTCAACTGGAAGAAAGTAAAAGTGTTAAATGTTTAAAACCAGACTGTTTTTTGATCATTAAAAAATATATACTTTTGATGTGCAATTGTTTAGTCATTGAGACTGTAATCTAAGGCTTTTTTTTTTTAACATAATCCATTCTGGAAAATGGTTTATACAGCCCACATACATAGAACAGGCAGATATTTTGCTATTGAATGTTGTGTAAATGCAGTTTATAGGAAATGGGTCTAATATCCAGATTATTTTTAAAATCAAAATATCGGCTTATAAATCGGCTTTTTTCGAGTTAATATCGGCATCGGCCCCCAAAAATCGCTTCTCCTTAAAACAACTAGTGCAAACACTCATCATTAAGGGCACAAAGCCTTTCTTTCGATTTTACTTCGTTTGACACGCTTTGCCAAAACAATAGAGCAAAACATTAGAGACCTGTTATGTAATCACGAAATCTGTAGGCTAAACACAGGCCTATTTTCGGTTTATTCTGAAACTGCTAGAGCAGCGTTTCCCAAACTTTTTTTCCTGCACACCCCCTTCTATGTCCCAACCGGGTTGGCGCACCCCCAAAACCCCACTTTTAAAAAAAACGCAACAAAGCTTTCTTTTATCGCCATATAAAGAGTCATGTTTAATCATGCGCAAATAACCAGAACACGCATGACAATAAAACATCAACAAAGTTTCAATATAATGCAACAAAGCTACGCACAAGCTTCCACTTTTAAGAGGACGAGTGACAGACACAGGCTCAGTAACAGAAAGCACAAAAAAGAAACATTGCAGCCGCGTAAAAGAAACATTGCTGCAATAGGCTAGGCTTAACTCATCAAGACCTAGCTTTTCGCTTCAAAGTGAGTTGTGGACCTGTCTCAAACATCTTTCATGAGTGGCTCAATGTGATGGCTAAAGAATTACAATGCCTTGTCCGGTGCCCATCCAGAAAAGAAATCAGAAGAAATATCCTCACCCTCTTCAAGACTAGGCTACATGTTTCAATAAAGTTAGATGTATAATAGACTGTAGTGAAAATGTTCTCTGAGAGGCCAACTAGTTTGCAAACATGAGCAATCACATACTCCCACTACAAATCACATAATACTGTGAAGTTCCTTGTTGGTATTAGTTTAACAGGAACTATTCCATTTTTGTCAAAAGTCTGGGGTGGTCGTGCTAGTGACAAAGTTATAACAAAAAATTCTGGATTGATCGACCTTCTAAATGATAACAGTCTTTGCACAATAGATAAAATATTTATTGTTTGTGCAGCACTTTCAAATTTGGAGAAACCACTTGTACCAAAATAAAATTTAATTATAATATTTCTAATGTTGCACTTGGATTTTAAATAAAAAATGAAATTATATACTACTAAGTAATGAACACTAACAAATACTGATTAACTGATTTATTGACTGATGAATAAAGTACTGTAGAATTCGATTTCTGCTGTTTTTAATGTATTTATATAATGTAAAAAGTGAAAAAGCATTTTTTTCTTTTCTTTTAGACAACACCCCTTTCTTGCTAGACTGATTTTAGATCAGCACTACTGAGCTGCTTTTGAAATCATTTTCATGTAGCTGTCACTCAACTGCAGTCTTCCCTCTACAAATTCATCCACAAGTTTTGGCAGCATGTGTTTAAAGTAAGTGCTACGTAGTGTCACGGTTGGTAAACCGTGATCTCTGGGTTTTGCACTTTGTGGGTGAAGTCTGTGTGTTACGCGTCAGCACTGATTAGTTTGTGGGCGTCTCCGTTAATTGTCATCAGCAACAGCTGTCACTCATTACTCATCCCTATATATATGGCTTGTCTTCTTGTGTTTGTGAGAGCGTTGTTTCATGTTTGTGACCTGTGCTTTGCTTTCTTGTGTGTTTCTGCGTGGGATGTCCGTGTTTCCCCAGAACCCCGTCCACTCTACGCAACCACCATCAAGCAACACCACTTACCTTCGGCTCGCTTCCCTGCAGTTCCTGTGTCACCCTCTCCTGCTGCCAACTCCCCTCCGCCTTCCGGATTCATCATTCCTCACCACCATCTTGGACTGTGCATTCCTCCCAGCGTTATTTGTGTCTCCGTTTTGTATTGTCTCATTATTCTCATTAAATCTCATTAACCTCGCACTTGCTTCCTGCCACTCCTTACACAGTCGTTACACGTAGCCTTTGCGTATATGTTTTGACAAAACCCTTGTCATAAGGCATATCAAGCTCCAGGTGCTGTTTTGGGGTCCAAATAACAAGACAGGATGTTTTCAGCCCAATACAGCGCATCCCTTACTGTACCTGCTTATAGTAACCTCTGGGGCCTTTTGGATTCAAAATGTACTGCCCACCCTCTACTCTGATGTCTTGGTTTGTTGCAGTGAGTGCATCATGAAGGGTTGTGCAAGCACTGAGTGTGATGAGGCATTTTACTTCTAGCAGCTTGTTATCAGCGATACCATCAGGGCTTGCTGCCAGCCATGGGTCTCCTGCACATACCACCAACCCTCTGTCCATCACTATACAGCCCCTTTCTTTAATCTGCTCTTTTGCAAGACCCTCACATTCTTTCCCATACCTTGTGGCCACACTGCTCTGGAACTTTGGGTATAGGTGTTCATTGAAAAACTTAACCAGGGGTGCGTTTCCCAAAAGCATAGTTGCTAACCTGTTAGCAACTTAGTTGGCTGGCAATGGGAAATTGTATTGCAACCAAAAAAGTTGCTAACTTAGTTAGCAACTATGGTTTTGGGAAACGCTCCCCAGGTCAGTTGTCTCATGCTGAGCCACTTTGCTGGCTGTGCTTGCTGTTATTCGCAGCTTGCGTGCATCATGCCAGAGTGGTTCTATGCTCTGTTTTCTTGCGTTTCTCTCCAGTTCAACTACGTGATCTGGGTTCAGTTTAATGAAGGCATCATAAAATGTTGTGCACTTAGGACAGCTCAGAGCACTACCATGTTCACTGTGGGGCTGAGCTAAACTGCTGAACACATTGATTTCCTCTCCCTGAGCACCCTGCTCTCCCTAACTGCTGGTGAAATCCTGGGATTTATGCTTTTGCTGGCTCCACTGCGAGCCTCTGCTGACTGCACCCTCGTACAGGGTCATACGGGTGCTTGAAATCCTTGAAATTGCTTGAAATTTAATGCAGTGTGTTCAAGGTTTAATTAAAAACCCTGGATTGAATTTAAATAAAGTGCTTGAAAATGCAGTGCATTGGGTCATAATAATTTGCTTTCTTACTGAATGGTTAATCATGGTTCCATAAAATAAGCAGCTCTGCTCGAGTTTGCGCTTGTGGCTGTAGTGTGCTCTTTATTTATGCGCGCCCTCCAATAGAGGAGAGGGAAGAAGAAAAAAACCCTCCTTGCCGGAGGTTGCTGTTTCAGTTAGCGATGGCTCGAAAATGACAAATTATGGTAAACCAAGAACTAAATACTTGAGTAACCCCCTATTAAGTCTGCTTGGTTTTGTTAAGGGAGAGCGTGCGCTTTGAGCATATAACGGCAAACAATTTTTTCTTTGATATTTTGAATAAACATCTTTGTTCAAAAGGCTTCTTCCTGTGACCAATGAACATATGCAACGTCACCATCATGTGTATCATGTGCCATGAGGAAGTTGACCAGGTGCGCTGAGCAGACATGCAGAACGCGAACTTCTTCCGTGAGCAATCCATTTTATCTCACATTCGTCTGCAATATCTCAAACATACTGATGCAATATAGTTGTGCGTGCATATAAAAACCACAACTTTGCCATCAGTAAACTCCTTAATGAGACTCAAAAGTCTGGGGTGATTTCCTCAAGTTAGAAGATATTTAAACAGTTCTGACCGACTGTCTGCAGGGGTTCGAATCCACCTGAATCAGTTAAACAATTTGAAACCTCAATTACAATCTTGTTTCATGCTAGTAAAATTACCTGTTGAAGGATGTATGAATATGACGTGTCATCCCCCCACCAAAAATATAATCAACATTAATCGTCATTGTAACTAAAGTCTAAGGACATTCAAATGTAAGGACATTCATACAAACTGTTTGTACTGGTCCAAATGCACCGCCTGCTGGCAATTTGAAGATTTTTGTTTAGAACATGCAAATTGCTAATGTGCCTTCAAAAATCCAACTCCATTGAAACTGTGCATGGTATACTGTCCATGTCCAGAAAGGTACTAAAAACATCTTCAAAGTAGTCCATGTGACATCAGAGGGTCAATTAGAATTTTTTGAAGCATCGAAAATACATTTTGGTTCAAAAATAGCAAAAACTATAAACTTTATTCAGCATTGTCTTCTCTTCCGTGTCTGTTGTGAGAGAGTACAAAACAAAGCAGTTTGTGATATCCGGTTCAGTAACGAATCATTCGATGTTACCGGATCTTTTTGAACCAGTTCACCAAATTAAACTGAATCGTTTTAAATGGTTCGCGTCTCCATGAGCATTAACCCACAAATGACTTAAACTGTTAACTTTTTTAATGTGGCTGACACTCCCTCTGAGCTAAAACAAACCAATATCCTGGAGTAATTCATTTACTCAAACAGTACACTGACTGAACTGCTGTGAAGAGAGAACTGAAGATGAACACAGAGCTGAGCCAGATAATGAACAAAACATTGACTCGTTCACGAGTCAAGAACAGGTTGCATCAGTTTTCGGATCACCAGTAGTTCTTTCGGACAGTTCGATTCAATAAACCGGTTGAAGAAAACGGTTCACCGGTTGTTTTGCGCTCGATGTAATGGCATCATTGGCGATGATTGCCCTTGATTCAAGCCTTCGGTTTACCTGGGCTCATAAAATTAGCACAGAATCAGTTCAGAATTTATCACCAAAAGAATCAGTTCGGTTCAGACGCTCTGTGTGTCAGTCTGCTTCACACTAAATCACACATGCACAGTATCATCAGCTCCTCGGTTCTCGAATCGGACGCGTCTGACAGAAACGGTTCTTGACTCGAGAAAGAGTCAGTCTTTTGTTCGTTATCTGGAACAAGTTAGTGGGGGAAATAGCCAACGTGTGTGGTTTTCCGGTGCTCGGTTCTCTCTCTCTCTCCGTGCACAGTGCTGTGTGGGTCCGTGAAGTCCGTGCGTAGTGAGGGCTGGCGGTCACACACTGCTGTCTAGGGAAATACAGAGGTAGGTTAGCCGAGTCTTTGGAGACATCTCTCACCTCTGTGTTCATTGGTGAGGCTTATGAAGCCAGCGTTTGATGAGGCGCAGGCGTGGCTGCTCAGCCCGTGATGAGCAGGTGCAGGTGTGCCTCCTCTGTTTCCAGGGCGATGCTGACGAGAGCTCAGGACACGTGTCACACCCCCCCCCAAGCGTCGTCCTATCCCTGTGGAGAAGCGGGGAGATTGGGGGAGGGCGGGGAGTGGAGTCTGACAGACCTGCGAAAGCTGCCCATATCCTTGAGAGACCGTCGGCGTTCGCATTGGCCGTCCCCACTCGGTGTTTTACGGTGAAGTGGAAATCCTGGAGCGCAAGGAACCACCAAGTCACCCTGGCATTTGTGTCCTTGGCTCGGGCCATCCATTTTAGAGGGGCGTGGTCAGTGACCAGGGTGAACTGGTGGCCGAGGAGGTAATAGCGGAGCTCTAGGACTGCCCACTTGACGGCCAATGCCTCCCTCTTTACAGTCCCATACCGTCGCTCCGCTGGGGACAGCTTTCGGTTGATATAAATTACCGGGTGTTACTCGCTGTCGAGGGCCTGGGAGAGGACAGCTCCCAGCCCGGTATTGGATGCATCTGTCTGCAACAGGAAGGGGCGGTTGAAGTCGGGGGCTCTGAGCACGGGCGCCAACGTGAGTGCTGTTTTTATCCGCTGAAACGCGTTCATTGTCTCCGGGTTCCAAGGGACCTTCTCCGGTTGCCCCTTCCTGGTCAGGTCTGTCAGGGGAGAGGCTGAGGAGGAAAAGTTAGGGATAAAACAGCGGTAGTATCCTGCCAACCCCAAAAAGGCCCGTACCTGTGTCTTGGTGGAGGGCCGCGGCGCAGAGAGGATAGCTGCCACCTTCTTCTCCTGGGGTCGGATGAGGCCGCGGCCCACTTGATAGCCCAGGTACTTGGCTTCAGCGAGGGCCAGGTGACACTTACGGGGGTTGGCGGTCAGCCCAGCCTGGCGGAGTTCCAACAGCACCTTCTGCAGCAGCTCAAGGTGGTCCTGCCAAGTCTCTGAGTGAACGATGACGTCATCGAGGTAGGCGGCCAAATAGAGCTGGTGGGGCCACAGGAGGACGTCCATGAGGCGTTGGAAGGTGGCGGGGGCCCCATGCAGGTCGATGGGAAGGACCCGGTACTGCCAGTGGCCACTTGGGGTTGAGAAAGCTGTATTCAGCTAGGCCTGCTCGGTTAAGGGGACCTGCCAGTAGCCCTTGGTGAGGTCGATGGTTGAGATGAACCAGGCACTTCCCAGGCGATCCAACAGCTTGTCAACCTGTGGCATCGGGTAGCTATCAAACTCAGAGACTTCGTTTAGGTGGCGGAAGTCATTGCAGAAGCGGAAGGTGTCGTCGGGCTTCGGGACCATGACAATGGGGCTGGACCACGGGCTGCGTGATGGCTCAATTGTCCCTAAACTCAGCATCACCTGTACCTCTTCCTCGATGGCGTGGCGCAGAGCCTCTGGGACACGATAGGGCCGCTACCGGACAATAACTCCAGGTGCTGTGTGGATGTCGTGCTTGAGTACGTGGGTCCGTCCAGGCTGGGGAGAGAACACATCAGTAAACTGACAGACCAGGTGTTGCAGCTCCGAATTTTGGGCGTCCGAGAGGCGGGGGTTCATGTCGACAGCCACGGGAGGTAGATGAGCAAGGGCAGAGAGCTGGGAACCCGGTCCCGACCCAGCGCTTCAGGAGATTCACGTGGTATATCTGATCTTCCCTCCGTCTTCCGGGCTGCCGGACTCGGTAGGTTCACCTTTCATAAAACCTTCCGCTATTCATATAACTGGGTAAAAAATAGACGACAACTTTACATTTTGAATCTTTACTTACCGTAAACTTTCACTCGCTTCTCGCTTCTTTCTCACTGAGAAAATAGCGGCTGCTCGCACTGGAGACGTACGATCTTAACGTGACGTGCGTGCTCTCCTTCCCGTCCGCGCTCCAATTTCGAGACCAATTTTCAACCCAAACTTGGGATAAAACAAACCAAAGTCCTATATTAAAATGGCCCCGGGGCTAAATTATGAAAGACCGTAGTATCAGTAAGATCTGACGCTACCGGTTCTGCTTTCGGTACTGGAGGAAAAAAAATGAAAGTACTATGTATTTTTGCTTAATAATGTTATCGTGCACATTATAACTCACCAGACATTTCTAATATGCGATCATATTAAGACGTTTGTCTGTGAGATCTGCGAGATCTTTCATGCGTGCCGCGGAGGCTGTCTGTCAGTCACACACACACACCAAAACGAGCACGGCGCATGCACAGACATAACAGTATGAAAACTCCCGCTTAATAATAAAGAGTGACAATGGCGAAGAGATTTGCTTAATAATGTTATCGTGCACATTTTGTCTTACCAAACATTTCTAATTTGCGATATTATTAAGACGTTTGTCTGTGAGATCTGCGAGATCTCTCATGCGCGCCGCGGAGGCTGTCTGTCAGTCACACACACACACAACAAGAACGAGCGTGGCGCACACACACGGATAAGGGGCCGTTAACATATCACATCTTTTGCACGCTCAAGTGCTTTATTTCAAATGTAGGCGCACGGTAATGGAAGCGACCTGTTCGCGACGTGCATGCGGTGCGACGAACTCGTTTTTTCCAGGCGCATCCGCACCGCATTGAGTTAAAAACATCTCAACTTTTCAGAATGCCGCAAGCGAACCGCAGGTCATGTAGCTTCCTCACCTTTTCCGTAACAACGTTGAAAGCTCAGCCAAGATGAAGGAACAGCTGATAGCTGTATGTGGATCTTTAAATTAATTTAGTAGCAGAGCTACTGCAAGCAGTTTTTAGTGCTGCAAATCCATTTATCTATTGCTGAAATGTCCGCGTCTTCATGGAGAGAGCAGGTCATGGTTGCTTAGCAATGGCAGACTCCTCAGGAGTGCAAGTGCCCGAAGGCTTTGGGGAAAAAAATCTGAAAGCGGCGTGCCTAGCATTTTCCACAAGTTTTTAGACGCGATATGTGAACAGCCCCTTACATTACGAAAACTCCAGCTTAATACAAAGAGTGACGATGGCGGAGACAGTAAAACGTTCCAAAGTGTGGTTATACTTCACTAGAGTTGATGCAGACAATGCTGGTTGTCATAAGTGCAACAACATTTTTGCATGTAAGGGCGGAAACACAAGCAATCGGCCAAAGCATCTTTCAAAAGTGCATTATGTGCAGACAGAGAAATGCAAAGTTTTTGACTGCCTAACACAACACAAAGTAACACAACACAAAGTACCGATAAGAATACCGTTAAAGTACCGGACCGTTAAGCAGTATCGGTTAGAGTAGTAATACCGTTAAAACCTTAACTATACCCATCCCTAGTAAAGACTCAGCTGTACGAATTGAGATTGGGAGGTCATTCCACCAGCTGGGCACAGTCCAGGAAAAGGTCCGTGAGAGTGATTTTGAACTTCTTTGGGATGGCACCACAAGGCGTCGTTCACTTGCAGAGCGCAAACTTCTGGAGGGCACATAAGATTTAACCAGTGAGTTTAGGTATGTTGGTGCCGTGCCAGTGGTCGTCTTGTAGGCAAGCATCAGTACCTTGAATTTGATGCGAGCGGCTACTGGTAGCCAGTGTAACCTGATGAAGAGAGGAGTAACGTGAGCTTTTTTTGGCTCATTGAAGACAACCCTCTCTGCTGCATTCTGGATCAGTTGCAGAGGCTTGATAGTACATACAGTAAGCCCGCCAGGAGAGCATTACAATAGTCCAGTCTGGAGAGAACAAGAGCTTGGACAAGAAGTTGGGTGGCTTGCTCTGACAGGAAGTGTCTAATCTTCCTAATGTTGTATAAGGCAAATCTGCAGGACCGGGTCGTTGTAGCAATGTGGTCTGAGAAGCTTAACTGATGATCCATCACAACTTCTGGGCTTCTGGCTGTCCTTGAATGAGTAATGGTTGACGAACCCAGTGTTATAGAGAAGTTGTGATGAAGCAATGGGTTAGCTGGAATCACCAGGAGTTCTGTCTTCGTAAGGTTAAGCTGAAGGTGATGGTCATTCATCCAGCTAGAAATGTCACTCAGACAGGCTGAAATGCGAGCAGCTACCGTCGGGTCATCTGGTTGGAATAAGAAGTAGAGTTGGATGTCATCAGCGTAGCAGTGATAAGAAAATCCATGCTTCTGAATGACAGATCCTAATGATGTCATGTAGATTGAGAAGAGAAGTGGTCCAAGTACTGAGCCTTGAGGAACCCCAGTAGCAAGGTGTTGTGACTTAGAAACATCACCCCTCCAAGACACACTGAAGGATCTGTCAGAGAGGTAGGACTTAACCCACAGGAGTGCGGTTCCAGAGATGCCCATCTTTCTGAGGGTGGACAGAAGAACCTGGTGATTAACGGTGTCAAAAGCAGCAGACTGGTCCAGTAAGAGGAGTACTGAGGATTTTGAAGCTGCTCTTGTCAGTCGCAGGGCTTCAGTAACCGCGAGCAGGGCAGTCTCAGTTGAGTGGCCACTTTTGAAGCCAGATTGGTTGCTGTCCAGGAGGTTGTTCTGTACAAGGAACATAGAAAGCTGGTTGAACACAGCTCACTCAAGTGTCTTTGCAATGAATGGAAGTAGTGATCTTTGCAATGAATGGAAGTTCTCTGATCCAAAAATTGAATGAAGAGCCTTGTGTTCTCATCATGACCGATGTACAAGAATTCGGTTAAAGCTGATATCAGAACAAACGCCCCTGATGTGGAAACCAGGAAAAACATTGTTCAATAAACAAATCTACAGGGGCAACTTGTGGCAGAAATGCTCTAATGTTTTCGAGTGATTTTAAATGCTTCACACAACTTTTCCCAGCACTTTAATGCTTTAAGTATTACCGAATTTGAAAGATATTTTTAATGTGACGATATTTGTTCATCCTTCATAGCTTTTCCCCCATGTATAAAACTAAAAGTTTCATAATATAGTAAAGTAAAAAATTATTTAAAAATAAAAAAAAATAATTAAATGACCACTATGGCGGCAGAGAAGTACTTATAGGCCAAGATCTGGGAATCATCTGCTGTGTACTCTGATAAAGGTCTTAGAAGCAGTTTTACATGCATTCTAATAAATGTCTGTTTGACATCTGACAGGAAACATCTTACAAGCAGGAGACCTGAACCAGGAAGTTGGTCACCATGTGCTGTTTGTCATAGACATGTCTATGGTGTTTGCTACACTTGTTCGGTGCTGAGTCCTCTAAACTTTAAATGGATTTAATGTTCTCTCTCATTGTACTGTTTGTGTACATCAGGCTACGCTGCGTTTATTCCGGTAAGGTATTCAATATGTATTAATGTATTTTTTCCGGCGGTTGGACTAATACAAGTAATCCTGCTGGTTAAAAAGAACTTTGTTTTTCTAACTCCATGAGTGCAGTCATGTTTATCTAAAAGTGTAGGCTACTTTTCCTTTCTTTACTAATAGCTAAAAAGCCACGTGTTGACTCTGAAAGACATACTTTAATTATGTGCATTTATTGTGATCTGAAAGACATACTTTAATTGTGTGTATTTATATTTAATACATTTCGTATCAGCATCAGTATGATCGAACAATGCACTGTCAATTTAATGTTAAGTCACTTTAACAACAAAATAAATGGTGCAGGAAAGATGCGGTCAATCTACCCGCCATGTTATTTCGAGGATCGCGCATAAACTGCGTATTATGTTCTGTAATTCTGATGTTGAATTACAAAGTAAGAGCTTTCCAAATCTCAAAAATATGCTGCTGCATTTATACAAAAATATATATAAAAATAAGTTATAGATTTCATTATAGATTGCACTAACCCATTCCACTTCAGATTGAGAGTACACCTTGTTACAGTGTCAGCTGTGTCGTTTCAGGACTTTCCGACGTGGAATTACAAAATATGAGACCCCTAACTTTTATGTACAGGTGCATCTCAATATATTAGAATGATGTGGAAAAGTTTATTTTAGTAATTTAACTCAAATTGTTAAACTCGTGTATTAAATAAATTCAATGCACACAGACTGAAGTAGTTTAAGTCTTTGATTCTTTTAATGTGACTATTTTGGCTTACATTTCACAAAAACCCTCCAAATCTCAACCAATTAGAATAAAGTGACATGCCAATCAGCTAAACAACTCAAAACACCTGCAAAGGTTTCCTGAGCCTTCAAAATTGTCATTCAGTTAGGTTCACTAGTCTACACAATCATGGGGAAGAATGCTGATCTGACAGTTTTACAGAAGACAATCATTGTCACCCTCCACAAGGAGGGTAAGCCACAAACATTCATTGCCAAAGAAGCTGGCTGTTCACAGAGTGCTGTATCCAAGCATGTTAACAGACAGTTGAGTGGAAGGAAAAAGTGTGGAAGAAAAAATGCACAACTGACCAAGAAAACCACAGCCTTATGAGGATTGTCAAGCAAAATCGTGGAAGTCGTGGCCTAATGGTTATAGAGTCGGACTCACAATCCAAGGGTTGTGAGTTCAAGTCTCGGGCCGGCAGTAATTGTAGGTTGGGGGAGTGCACGTACAGTGCTCTCTCCACCCTCAATACCATGACTGAGGTTTCCTTGAGCAAAGCACCGAATCACCAACTGCTCCCCGGGCACCGCAGCATAAATCATCAAGATTAGAAGAACCAAAGACTTCAACTATTTCAGTCTGTGTGCAATGAATTTATTTAATACACGAGTTTCACAATTTGAGTTGAATTACTGAAATGAACTTTCCCACAACATTCTAAATTATTGAGATTCACCTTTATATGAAAGTTGAGGGGCTCTTATTTTGTAATTCCACATCAGACATTCCTGAAACAATGCAGCTGACGCTGTGGGAAGTTGTATTCTCAATATGATGTGGAACAATCTATAACTTGGGGCAACTGTGGTCTAATAGTTAGAGAGTTGAACTACTTACCAGAAGGTCACTGGTTCAAGTCTCTGTGCTGGCAGGAGTTGTACTGTAGGTGGGAGGGAGTGAATGAACAGCGCTCTCTTTCAGCCTCAATACCCATGACTGAAGTGCCCTTGAGCAAGACACTGCTCCCCAGGCGCTGGATATATAGCTGCCCACTGCTCTGGGTGTGTGCTCACGGTGTGTTCACTTCTCACTGCTGTGTGTGTGCACTTGGATGGGATAAATGCAGAGCACCAATTCCGAGTATGTGCTACCATACTTGGCAAATGTCACAACTTTCACAACTTTTATTTTTATAGCTTTCTGAAAGTAGAAACAAAACAACACGTATATGAAAGTTGAAGGGGCTCTAAATTTTGTAATTGTTTCAGGACCGTCTGATGTTGAAAGCTTCTGACACTGTGGGAAGGTATACTCTCAATCTGAGGTGGAACTAGTCTTGTGCAATCCAGAACTTTCATTTTAATAGATTTTTAAATGATGCAGCAAGCTAATATTCTTGCTCTTATTTTGTAATATGAGTGTTGGAGCGTTTTATTCTGTATTCAAAAGCGTTTATGAATTATAACAATTTAACTTTGAATTGTGTACTTTCACTTCTCTATGTTTAAAAAGGGTGGGTGACAGTGAAGAGGTTAAAAACATTGCAGTTCAAACCCATTACTGCCTTAATGTTTAATTCAAGCCTAGTGTATGTTGATAACATAATAAAATTTGATGTGAATGACTCACATTTCTGCAACAATACCATGGTTACAGTTACTATAGTACTACATATTATAAAATAAATCTGTGGTATGTAAATAATATTAGTGTTAATAAGCTTGAGTGAACTGACCTGTCTTAGAGATGCATCTGAATTATTCAAGAGAGAAATAAAGATATTAACTGGAGGACTCTCAGGCAGTTTGACTATATGTAATGTTGACATGACCTTAACACTTTTATTCTCTTGCATTTATCTTTATCTTTCCTCAGAGAGACACCATCTCCTGTTTGTTTACTCCGTCCTCAGCAAACCTGATGGAGTCTCTGGTCCTGTGTTCAGTGCAGTGTGTGTGTATGACGACCGATGGATCTCTCACTACAGTATTAAAGAAGGAACCTGGAAAAGATATCGTTTGTTTGCAGAAATCTGGAGATATACCAGAGAACCTCATGAATCTAGAGACTGGTTCATAAATCTGGTTAACTCTCTGGCAAACTGCACAAGCTCCAGATGTGAAGGTGAATTCATTGGGTTTTACTGGAATGACATTGATATATTTTTAAGTGTATGAGGTAAACCGTGTATGAGGTTTATGGGCCATTGTATTTATTCAGTTACAACATATTTTTAAACTTGTAATAATTAGTTGTTGTTATTTATTTATTTATGAATTGACATGTTTAGGCCTCCATACACTACAGAGGAGAGTCGGCTGTGAGGTGGAGAAACATCCAGATGGAGCAGTGATGAATGTGAACGCACTTGACGAGTACGGATATGATGGAGAGGATTTTATTTTCTTTAATTATGACACAATGAAGTGGATTGAAAAAAATCCAAATGCAAAAGAAACCAAAATGAAATGGGACGCTGACAGATTTCACAATCATTATCTCCAGTTCTACCTCAAAGACTGCATGGACTGGATCTCCACATATAATGCTTCGATTAACAGTATGTGTTTCTCTAATGACTTCAGTGTTTCAAACTCAATCATTTATGTCTTTTTGTTCAGAATCAGTTCCTCTATCATCTGCTTCTTATTGCAGCTCCTCCAGTTCTTCACATGTTTGGATCTGCAGCTCCTCATGACCAAAGCGAGCTGAATCTGACCTGTCTGGCCACTGGCTTCTACCCCAAACACATAGAGATGAAGATCACGCTAAACAACATCACAGTCCAACCCTTCAGCTCTTCTGGAGTCAGACCCAACGATAACCAGACCTTTCAGATGAGAACCAGTGTGAAGATACACAGAGATGAGAAACGGGGTTATGAGTGTCACGTCCTTCACAGCGGTCAGACATTTACAACATCATGGGGTAAATATGACCATATTAACAGTCAGACTTTAAAGGGTTAGTTCACCGAAAAATGAAAATTATGTCATTAATAACTCACCCTCATGTTGTTTCGAACCCGTAAGACCTCCGATTATCTTCAGAACACAGTTTAAGATATTTTAGATTTAGTCCGAGAGCTCTCAGTCCCTCCATTGAAACTGTGTGTACGGTCTACTGTCCATGTCCAGAAAGGTAAGAAAAACATCTTTAAAGTAGTCCATGTGACATCAGAGGGTCAGTTAGAATATTTTGAAGCATCGAAAATACATTTTGGTCCAAAAATAGCAAAAACTACGACTTTATTCAGCATTGTCTTCTCTTCTGTGTCTGTTGTAAGAGAGAGAGTTCAAAACAAAGCAGTTTGTGATATCCGATTCACGAACGAATCACTCGATGTAACCGGATCTTTTTGAACCAGTTCACCAAATCGAACTGAATTGTTTTAAACGGTTCACGTCTCCAATACGCATTAATCCACAAATGACTTAAGCTGTTAACTTTTTTAATGTGGCTGACACTCCCTCTGAGTTCAAACAAACCAATATCCCGGAGTAATTCATTTACTCAAACAGTACACTGACTGAACTGCTGTGAAGAGAGAACTGAAGATGAACACCGAGCAAAATTGTGTTCAAAATTGTTTTACAGTAGCTTTCTACTCCAGCTGCAGCTCAGAATTAGTCAAGAAACTGTATTTACTTGTTGCATGACTTTATAGAATGTTTAGAACATTGTTTTTTTTTTCCTGCAGATGGAAGTCTGGGATCTAGAAGTCATCACTGGGCAGAAGTAGCTGCAGGTGCTCTTGTGATTGCAGTTCTATACATCATGTGTTTACTCTACAAAAACAGAAGGTTCAACGGTGAGTTCATATTAATTCAAGGACTAATTCAGAATCAGAAAATCAGAATTGACCCATTATTTACTCACCCACAATATTATTCCATATTATTCATATCATACACAAAAATGACCATCCATCAACTCCAAACAGGACAAACACTATAACAGCATGTTTCAAATTTAATTTTCCTCATTCTCAATTGTCTTTAACCTGAGATTAATTATTTAATTTAATATTTATTCAGCATTTAAATATGGAGACCATGCTGTAAAGTCTGGTACCATAAAGGCTTATGAGTTTAATATGCACACACACTAAAAATGCTGGGTGTTACAACCCAACGGTTGGGTTAGTTTAGAGTGTTTTTTTTTTTTAAATCTATCTGATGCTAATTCTAAAGTTTTCTGATAATATATTGTATCATCTCTAGGCCAGATGAAGCCCAATAGTTCTACCACAGAACATCATGAAAACATTATACCTCAAGATCAGCGGATCCCCTCACTGGAAGTGATTCATATGAGAGTATTAAACTAGATACACACTGACAAGCAGGATCCTGGATGTGACATCTACGATCATATCATGTCATGATGAGTGAGTATGTTACTCACTTACTCTAGATACTGTACAAACACAGTTCATTAAGCTCATTAATTTTTAATTGCTTTTTGCAGTATTGTATTAGCTTTTTAATTGGGATTACATGACAGCCTCAAACTAATTGTTACCTCAAACTACCTACAGTTTTTCTCAGTCGCTGTGGCTCAGTCCTCAAATGAGAGTTTTTTTCTTCAAAACCGTAAGTTCAGAAGTCTAAACAAATAGTTTCTTGTTCACATCAGATTTGAATTTCTTATTGATTTAAGCAGATTGCACATATTTTGGCAGGTGTGCAAATGGGTAAGTGCTATTGTCTAAAATTCACAGAATTACTAAATGCACAGGGTTTTTTGATGAAAACTGACAAGTAGATTCCCAGTGAAATTACCAAAGTTAGAAATGACACTACATTATATAAATCAAACTACCAGAAGGAGTCACCTCTCATCTTGACAAACCACGTGAATGAATGTAACCGTAGTCGGTTTACCTCAGGGTTGTCAATGTGTGGGCTACGAAGGCATAACAGTTAATTATCGTTCTACATTATAACAAAAACAACACAAATGAAAAGAAGCAGGTTTTTGCAGTCGGATCATTTTTAACCAGTAAACTCATGGAAAGTCCAGGATCCAGTAAACAAATTCAAGTAATACGTTCAAAACAGCACTAATACAGAGAATAGTGACTTATGTCCAGATGTCAGTCAATTATTTGGCCTAAAGGCAAGAGTGTGTTATAATGGACACCGGCTGAAAGTGTTTTAGATTATAAAATTAAAATTGTATATAACAAATATTTCCATGGTGAATAGACATCTAAACATTTTGTCCACCATGGATCAAACAATGATAAAAACTCTTCTTATTTTTGGTGGCATTGGTCAAGTTACTGAAACAATAACTAGATTTTAAAGCATGAATTAAATGTTTTGGGTGAGTTACTACCTTTTGCAGACGTTGCAGTTGTGTGGTTTTAGCAAATCGTTGTGACAATTGCACTTAGAGATTAAGGCTTTCGAAAAATATGCCAAAGCAATTGAGAAAAACTGCAATAGTTCAGCTTTAAATATGCAGATAAGTTAATAATAAAGGCTTAGTGCATTTTAACTTTAATTTTTATGCTTTTATTATTAGTAGAACCCCCCCCCCCCCCCCCCCCCATTCTTGATTTTGTTTTGGACGTTAAACCAGTGTTTAACAACCCTGGTCTTGAAGTAAATTGTGCAATGTGTTAAATTAATTTAATCAAATTCTTTTGTATCAATTTGCATCTATTTGTATAAAATATGTGATAATTACCTTTTTGTATGTCCATGGTTGTTCCTTGTTACATAATGCACTTTACAGTTGTTTCAGGGAATGCATGGCATGTATCATTTTTATTTTATCAGTGTTTTATCAGTGTTATTTTTGAAAATGATAGCATTAACAAAATGAATAAAATATGCACATTGTGTAATATGCTGTTTGTTGTCTTTCACTGATGTTAAATTTGTTTTGTTTTTGTTTTGTGTTTTTTTTCTTTTCTTTTTTCTTTACAAACAAAACAACTAAATTTGTAAAAGCATCCTTTATTGTGGATTAGAACTACTCCTGTCTGAAATTACACATTGCTTTCATTTCCTGCTGGTCTGATTTTGGATACATTGACTTGACCTGAAGAAAAAAAAGGGTTTTGATTGCAGTATATGAACAGTTTTTGAGTGCAGACAAATTCAAATAAACATCTTTTGTTTTACAGACTTAAGTGTAAAATGGGGGAAAATCACATCCACAACATGATTAATTTCCTAATTTTGTGATCTCTTGGTTGGTTTGCTGGTTAACAAGCCAGCAACAGTTTTCTCTACATGTTAAATCTGTCTTCATCCCAAGCAAAAGCAAAATAATGTATAATTTAATAACACAACACACCAAAGCTTAATGAACTTACACACCATATTCTTTTTGTAAGCAGTCAATGAAAATACAACACTTACAAACATTCATCATTTTATGACAGGTTTATGATATAATGACTTACACAATGGGATGCAGAACATGGGTATTGATCTTTAATATTCTGAAGAAATGCTTCCACATAAACAAATAATGATATCAACATTCATCTGTGAATCAATAGACTCAGTATATTCAGATAGTATTTTCACATTAATAAACAGCTTCATCTGAAAGTATATCAGAGTGTAGTTCAGCTCTTATTTCTTAGTTGCCTTTTCATCCTAGCCTTGCTACAATAACATACTTGCCAATCAAACTCTTTCTGATTCTAATGTAAATCATGCATAAACAACCTGCATGATCATATAACATTGGATCAGAGATGGATAAAGCATTTTTGTTTTAAGGCGTTAACATAATTTAATTACAAAATAAATGTGACTTTATATGTAAATCCGGAAATCAGGCGCGGGCTGAACATCGGGAGAACAGGGACAATTCCCGGTGGACTGGAAGCCGATTTGGCTCACTATTTTAATATTATTATTGTATAATTGCATATCACATGTACTAAAGCGATTATTTCTGTAGTATATGCGGCTGCATATAAGTAATTAAAAGAACGCAAGTCAGTGAGCATTGATGCTAGTTACATTAAGGTCCCGCTAGAGGGCAGTGTGTGTTTTGTTGTGGATGTGGAGAAGTTGTTGCTTCCGGTCTGTGTGTGTGGCGGTATTAAAGCTGATCAACAGTCACAGTGCTCTCCTCTGATGTTTTATAACCCACATAAACAGAACATGATAATTTCAGAGTCCGTCATTCGATAATTAAATCTCTAATCAATCATGAATCGGTTAGTCGTGACCGTCGATGCTTTGGCTCGAGCGCTCCGTCAAACGGTTTGGATCAGACTCCGAGTAATCAATGTGAGAGAGAATGAAGTGGACTCTTGAAGCGCACAGCTGGAGCAGAAAACTACTGTTCAGGGTTTCAGGTGCAGGTCAGTTTCTGCTGTAAAGATGCTATTGTATTTTTATCTTTGTTTAATTAGTTACGCAGCAGTTCATTGCTCACAACAGCGGCGGACTGGGAACAAAAAGTGGCCCTGGTCTTTCTGACCCACAGCAGCCCACCACATCATAACACATCCGCTCCTGTTTTGATGTAATTTATTAATTTAATATCTAAGTAAACAGTTTGGGGATTTTAACCAATAGGGCAACTGATTCTCCGTTGAAACAAACAACAACAACAAAAAAAAAAAGCGTGCAGCAGCTGTACATTTAGCAACTCCTAGCATCATAAATGCTCATCAAGACACAAACATTCTCCTAGAACTCACACTTTGCATTCAGTTAACAGATCCATATGAATCATGCATGAAATAGAAGTTTATAAACTCAAACGATAGCTTTATGTGCTTTACAGATGAACTTCAAGTCTTAATTTATTCGAAATGTTCAATAAATCACCTTTGACTCTTTAAAACAAGTTCATGATCCGTTTCGTGAACAGATGATTCTTCTGAGTCAATCTTTTGCTGCCCGATGGGCTATCTTGAATAGTGATGTAAAATTCCCAACTTGATCCACGTTGTTCACTCGCTTGAAGGGGTGAAAGTTATATCTTAAAATAAACAGTTTTTGATAAATTGTGATGTGAGTTTAATGGGAACAGGGGTAAGCTTAAAGGATACAAAAATTTACTCATTGAGCACAGACAAACTTTTTGCATTTAATGATGTATATCTTAATTTAAATGCTTTTAAATGAATATGTTTGTGTGAGAGATTAATATTTTGTAACATCTTTTTGTACTGAAACCAATATCTTGTGCACTAAAAAAAACTCAATTTATATTTTTTTGTGAGCTTAATAGGTACATTTACTTGAATGAATGAATGAATGAATGATGCATTTATATAGCACTTTATTGTGTATTGGTGTACACCAAAGTGCTTTTCAATCATGTGGGGGGTCTCTCCTCAACCACCAGCAGTGTGCAGTATCCACCTGGACGGTCTGACGGCAGCCACAGGACACCGGCACCAGTGCGTTCACCACACACCAGCTACAACTGGAGAGGAGAAAGAGACACAGAGCCAATCAAGTGGTTGGGGATTATTAGGAGGCCATGATTGACAAAGGTCAAGGGGGGAATTTGGTCAGGACACCAGGGTTACACCCCTACTCTTTATGAGAAGTGCCATGGGATTTTTAATGACCACAGAGAGTCAGGAACTCGGTTTAACGTCTTATCTGAAAGATGGTGCTTTTTTGACAGTATAGTGTCCCCATCACTACACTGGGGCATTAGGACCCACACAGACCACAGAGTGAGCGCCCCCTGCTGGCCTCACTAGCACCTCTTCCAGCAGCAACCTAGTTTTCCCAGGAGGTCTCCCATCCAGGTACTGACCAGGCTTCAGTGGGGGACCAGTCTTGGGCTGCAGGGTGATAAGGGTCTTATATATGGCATCTTTAAAAAAAAATGCAATCGGACCGTAAATTTAGACGTCATGTCATTGACCCATCCACTGTTAGAACTCTTGTTTAAAAACAATAAAAATATTTCCAAATTTAAAAAGCTGTGATTATTTTTACCTATTACATATAAATTCTCATATTAGTGGCTTTTCCCTTGTTAGGTTGAAGCAACGCTTGCGTTGATTCTTTATTATTTTAGTTTGTTGTTTTTGTGCTGACGCTGGGCTGAGGGCACTGCCGCTGTACCAGTCTCTCTCTGGTTTATCTGAGAGTAGTCTGTACTGACGGTATTCCAGTGCTTAAAGTCACTTAGCTCTTGGTGGAAGCACGAAGCTTAGGCTTGAGGTAGTGTTGTGTGTAGGTAGTGGGGAAAGTCACTAAGTCTGAGAAGTTTGAAAAGAGTTGATGTTGAACTTCATGTTCTAGAGGTTGTTTGAGCTTTTTAAGATGACTATGTTATTAGATGCGTTTTTTTAGCATCCCTGAGGAGAGCTTTTATAAACTTTCTAAGAAAGTTATTGGAAGTAGCAGAAAAGTATGAAATCAGCCTTACCACTAAAGAAAAGAGTTTAAAAGAGGGAGTGGTATTTGTTGTTAAAACTGCTCTTATTGATTTGGGTATTCCTGTTGTATCTGAATCAGGGGTGACTGGAGATCAAGGAAGAAAGGATGTTCCTGTTTGTACACTTTTATCTCTTGTTTGAAGAGCAGAAGGAATTGTTGCTCTTGGAAATGGAGAAGAGTAGAATAAGTCAAGAAGTTGAGCTGCATAAGTTGGATATTGAATCTCAAAGGTTTGCTCCGATTAGAGAAGGTAAGTTAAGATGTCATTCAGGGAATTTGCAGGCCTCAATAGTTAGTACAGCTCCAAAAGCTCTTGATGTTTCTCGTTCTCTTAACCTCATGCCAAAATTTGATGAGGACGATTTAGATACTTTCTTTACTCTGTTTGAATGGTTGGCTGATCTTATGAGATGGGAAGACTGTGAGAGAACGCTGCTACTTAGTGTGTGTTTTGTGGTAAAGCTCAAGAAGCCTACTTGACGCTTAGTGTTCGCCACAGTCAAGTTTATAGTAGGGTAAAAGACGTGGTGCTGAAGGCATACGAGTTAGTTTCTGTAACGGCGGCGGTGGTCCTTGCTGATGAATACGTGTTGATTTCATAGACATGTAAAAAAATCATCAGCATTGATTTGGGCTTTGCAGTTTTGTTTTTTTAAGTTTATCTAGCAAGTGGTATTTTTCCAGTTGTGGTATACTTGGACCACAATCCACTTTTTTGCATTCTTTGCAGAGCCCAAACCAGCATCTTATTCGAATGTCTCTCTTTCTACGACCCTATCCTTTGGACATTCGACACATAAGGGGGTGTGGAGAATGTACTGGCTGATGCCTTATCTCGTGCCCCGTGTGAGATTCTTTGCAGCTAATTCAGATGTTTTGTTTCTTTTGCTCTTCTCTCGTTTTGACCGTGGCTTTTCCTATAGGTGCCGGGAGTTGCTGGTTCAATTTGTAGATGGGGATCAGATTAAATAGGGACCATACTGGGTTTGCTGTGGATCATAATGATTTTGGGTTTAGTGGTTATGTTTAGATTTTTCGTAACCTTATGCACTACACAAGTACTGTTTATATGCAAATTATTTTATTTTGGTTGAATACAGTTCTAAATACAGAATATTTTATTTGATTCTTATTTTTTATGCAACATTTAACTCATTTACATATTTACAACAAGATTCAATTTATTGATGATCATTAATAAGATATCATGAACTAACACTGAACAACTTTTTTGTTCATTGTTCATTTATTTTTTTAGATTATAAAATGACCAATAGAATTTAATGAAGAAAAGGTAAATCACATCACCAAAACACTACATAAATAATCCTTCTATTATAATACACATGATAAAAATTGGTATTTGAAAAATGACAGTTGGTTACATACAATGTATATGATCACAGTTTGCACAGTATTTCGGCATTTCATATTAATTGAATAAGTGTTCTAGAATAATTATCTGATATATGGTCTCCAAACACTCTTCCTAGTCAGAGTGAGACTCACAGGGTAGTGGTCAGACAGTTTTGAAACCATGTCTTTATCCAGCCATATATCACAATGTTGCACACAAGACATGTGTTTCTGAAACATGAACACATAGTCTAATCTTGACACAGGCGTTTTACATGAATATGTGTAGATCTTTTCAGTTGGATGTTTCTCTCTCCAGACATCTTTTAGCTCTGTCATTTTCATGATTTCCAGGATTTTCTTTCTGTGTGATTTGTGCTTTTTGCTATCTGTTGTGCTACCTTTGTCCAATTTGTGATTAAGTGTTGTGTTAAAGTCTCCACCAATGACAGGCCATTTACAAGCTTTTGATTCCTGTTTTACGAAGCTGCAGATAATCCTCAACATGAGATTAGACCTTTCTTCGGGATGGTTATAAGCACTCACAAATGTGTACTTCTTTTGATCAATCTCAACATAAACCCAAGCATAGTCTCCTCCGTCGCAAAATGCTTTTAGACATTTATGCTGCTTATTCACCAGAATGGCAACACCCTTGCTCTTTGAACTGAATTTTGTTCGATAGATTGTGCGCTCAACTATTTTCCTAGGTTTTATGCATCTCTGATTTTGTAGCACTTTTACAATATAACCACTATTTTTTAAAAAAATGCTGATTTGCTCATCCTGGTTTTCTGAATCCACTGTCTTTGTTTTTGGACCTAAGTGGGTCTCTTGGAGCAGGACAATGTCATATTTACCAAAAATGTTCAGTAATTGTTTTTTCTTTCAGTCCATTGATATTCCAAGAGATGACATTGAGCCGAGCTTGATTTTCTTGCGCAGTGGTGTACATTTCTTTTTGTCTTTTAAATTATCTGTAGACACAATAAACAAAGGTCCAAACATTTGTTCAGACTCTCATTATTTGTATTATTTATAAAGTTACCTTAGATAAATTTGAAATTAAAAAGTTGTAAAAATTCTTACCTGTCTTCTATGAAACTTTAGATTGCTCTGTTATTTTGGATACCTCCTTTAAAGTGAAGTAAATAAAATATAAAAATAAATACATAATTCATCACAACAGTATTGGGCTTATACAAACAAATCATTAGGTTAGATGTACTGCTGTACAGGGCTCTAAGGCTTAAGGAACGAATACGGAAAAACAGAAATGAACAAGAGAATCAAACATTTGAAATGGTCATGAACCAGTTAATAACATTATTTTGTTACATTTAACATCTGAAATTTGCTGTCATCCAATCACAAATTCAAGTAGTATTACCTATGCAAATGTGACTCTGACACATCCAATGAGTGAAATGCCCTCAATCAGCTGTGAACTCATCATAGGTTAGTCGCAATGGCAATGCACCAGAGTAAGAGTTTATCCAAGGATAGTGTAAGATGGATTCAACAGATCACAGCACCTGCAGGGCTTCTGTGGATGGATAATACAGAATAAAACTAGACTTACATAAAATAGGAATACATAGGTCTATACACAAATTACATTTCACTTAAATCATTGACAGATTATCAAAACGTGCTGAGTTTCGGTTTATTGTGATGTGAGATGGTAGTAAGTAGTTTTCTTTATTTTGCAAAAGCTTTACAGCCAGGGGAGTTAACCATATTTAGCTTAAATTAATGAAAAATAAAGCATCAACAGGTGTTAAATCATCTAAACCAACAACATGTATGTTAGACCCTATACCATCCAAGCTCCTAAAAGAAGTGCTTCCAGAAGTCAAAGATCCTCTTTTATTATTAATTAATTTTATTATTAACTATTATTAATTCCTCATTGTCATTAGGATATGTCCCTGAAACCTTCAAACTGGCTGTTATTAAGCCTCTCATCAAAAAACCACAACTTGACCCCAAAGAACTAGTTAATTATAGACCAATCCCGAATCTCCCTTTTCTGTCCAAGATACTAGAAAAGGTGGTATCCTCACAATTATATTCCTTCTTAGAGAAAAATGGTATATGTGAGGATTTCCAGTCAGGATTTAGACCGTATCATAGTACTGAGACTACTCTCCTTAGAGTTACAAATGATCTGCTCTTATCATCTGATCGTGGGTGTATCTCTCTATTAGTTCTATTGGATATTAGTGCTGTGTTCGGCACTATTGACCACAGCATTCTTTTGCATAGACTTGAACACTTAGTTGGCATTAATGGAAGTGCATTAGCATTGTTTAAATCATACTTATATGACTGCCATCAGTTCATAGCAGTGAATGAAGAGGTATCATATTGCTCACAAGTGCAGTAGTACCTCAAAGCTCAGTACTAGGGCCACTACTCTTCACGCTTTATATGTTACCCTTGGGAGATATCATCAGGAAACATGCTGTTAGCTTTCACTGTCATGCTGATGATACTCAGCTCTATGTTTCTTTGCGGCCCGGCGAAACATACCAATTTGAAAAACTAACGGAATGAATAGTCAATATTAAAAACTGGATGACAAGTAATTTCTTACTGCTAAATTCTGAAAAAAACAAACAAACAAAGGTGTTAATTATAGGACCTAAAAACTCTGCATATAATAACCTAGAACACGGTCTAAGACTTGATGGCTGCTCTGTCAATTCTTCGTCATCAGTTAGGAACCTAGGTGTGCTGTTTGATAGCAATCTTCCCTTAGAAAACTAATTTGTTTAACTTTGTTTAGCATTTTTCCATCTCAAAAATATGTCTAAATTACGGCCAATGCTCTCAATGTCAAATGCAGAAATGTTAATCCATGAGTTTATGACTTCAAGGTTAGATTCATGAGTTCACGCTTATATATAATTAGCTGAGGTATGGTACGCATATTTGCCGTGCTGTCCGGGGAAGGGCTCCGAGCTCGGGAATGGCCCGAACCCAGAGTATCCCCCCCCCCCCTTTATAAAGTGAACTCAAAGTGAGGAGATGGGGTGGAGGAGGGATGCTGATAAACCGTCAATGGATAGAGGGAAGTCAGCGATATTTATACTATGGTATTGATTACTTGATTATGGTCCACCTGTGTTGATTAGGCTAAGTATCTGACGCGCTCCTCCCGAATCTTGTTAATAAAAACATCATTTATTGTAATGCTTTATTGGGTGGTTGTTCTGCAAAAAGAAAAAAACTAGTCCAAAATGCAGGTTTTTTCTCCAGTATGTCACCGATCAAGTTTTGGTTTCTTGTCACTGTCACCTCTGGCTTGCTTAGTTGGGGACACTTCATTTACAGTGATATCATTGAATTGATTTCAGATGATTATACAGATACCATTTAAACTGAACTGTGACGATGACATCACTGAATTTAACGATGGACTGCCTTTAACTGTCATTCTGGATTATTGACACACTGTCTTTCTAATTAATGTTGTTCAGTTGCTTTGACGCAATCCTTTTAATTTAAAGCGCTATATAAATAAAGGTGACTTGACTTTAACCCATCCAAGTGCACACACACAGCAGTGAGCAGTGAACACACAATGAACACACACCACCCATAACCTGACTTGTGACTTTTTCCCTATGGACTTAATCCCTTTTGTTGTTTACTATCTTTGCAGAAAAATATACTTAACTTAAACTTAAACATAAACTTAAACTAATAACAAGTACTCTTCCTTTACGCTGATAACCTGATGGCACTCTCGCTAACTTTCAGTTCCTGAACTTTCTTTTCCACTTTTCTACTAAAGTCCACTTACTACATATGATTCTTTTATCTTCCCCAATATCTAATTCATCTTCCATTTCCAGATCACTGCCGGACTCTAATCCACTTTCGCCAATCTCTGCTTCATTCACAACCCAGTGACAACAGCAAAGTGTCCGAGTGTGTGTGCATCGTTTAAAGTCATTCTAATGTGAGACGGATGTAAACTGATAATGAGACCTAATGAGAGACAGGTGATGCAATAGATGATGCGTCCGGCAAAAGGAAATGTAGTCCAGGTTGAATGGCAAAGCTCAGGGATGTCAGTTGGTGATTGTGACAACTATGGGGCTGGCACTAAAAAGTGCTTTGAATACACCATGTTCTGAGAGCGACTCCCTCACACGCACAAATTAGGCTTCATAACATATATAGGCTGTTATTAGTATGAAGGCTATAACAGGTTTTGTAGTTGTCTATAGCTTTGCAACATGCTAGAAAAAAATGGGTCTCTATTTGCACTTTAATTTTCATATAGAGAGAGTATTGTTCGCACTAAATTTCTTAATTTATATAGTCACTTGATTCTGCTCTCAGAATTCACCAGATTTATGCATTAAAATTTAAAATTAACAACATTTTCTTATAGGGCCTGCCTGCAGAACCCTCTTAACTAGAGGAACCAAATGTGCATCCATCACAGTCTCAGAAAATCTTGTGGGGACACTGGGGGAATGTAGAGGAAACACTGTAGGATCTCAATGTGTGTGTATGCCAGTTCCCCTTACTAATTGCATGTGGACTATGTATGGCACTGAAATAATTTCTCCAGTAAAGCATAATGATTAAAGGGTCATCAGATGCGACGTGCACTTTTACAAGCTGTTTAAACTGTAATGTGTGTTGGCAGTGTGTGTAGTACACAACCATCCTATAATGATAAAGATCCACACAGTGTTTTTTTTATCTCATTAAATGTTTTTCTCTTTCTCAAATGAGCCAATCTCAGGCACCTCCCATGATTGTTTGATTGACAAGAGTGTTTCAGATGTAGATAAGAATGACCCCTAAAATCCTCTGACTAAATCTAATATCTTATTTTTGATATTTATTTTGTCTCACTAGTTGTGACAAGAATGTTTCTGTTAAGAACCTGTTTGACCAAACTGTCAGCGTTCAGCAGTCTAATCCCGCAGGTTCTTTCATTTAAATCGAAGTCATTATTTAATACAAGGAATGGAATGTGGTAAGGCTACATTCTGTCATGGTTTTAGTTCAGTTTGGACTTGGTTTGTGTTTGTACCTGTCTGTTACTATGATTACCAACATGATTTCTTGGCATGTTCAGCTGTGTCACCTTGTTTGCTTGTGTATTTCAGTCTTTGTATTTTCAATTCAAGCTGTCCAGTCTTGTCAGTGCTTTGCTGAAACCATACCCACGTGTTTGAATGTCCTGTGTGTTTTAATAAAGAGTTTCTGAACTGTTGAGTTGTGCTACACTCATAGTTTCAGTTAGCGTTGCATTCGGAGGAAAAGTGGACGATAGAGATGGATCATCTTTAACCGTTCTTGGCATATTTGTTTTTCTAGCTGCCAACACATCAGTCTCACGGTCAGACAGCCTTCAGTAAGAGAGAACCGTAAATCAACCGGGACAAACATAACACAAACGTGTCTTCTGTAGCTAAAACTTTAGTGCCCTAGTTGTGACACACACATATACATAACACAGAACAGTACAGCATCAACATACAACTGAGGACATAATGAACATATTTTAACAGGAACCTTCATCTTTGTGCATGCTTTCAATGGTTCGACCGTGACCAGCCTTTTCTGTGAAAATGTGTGTCTTGTTTATTTCTCAAGTCTTCTGTATTTACAGTGCTCTAATGTACCTACGCTACGTTTTTCATATTTCTGGATTTGGAACATGGAAGTAATCTATATACCAGGGGTACATTGAATAATTAAAGAAAAGGAAAAAATATTTGCTAGTTTTAGAATATGAATTAAGGTGTGATAACAGTCTCTGAAAATGTCTGTTTGCTGTCCCCTTTATTTGCTGTTTAATGTTTAATCTAAGTCTCACCCACATTGAATGTTTACAATGTTTTAATAAATCAAAGGCAATTTTGATTAGTGAAAATTCCAGGATTATGTCTAATAATTCATTTTTACCGGTCATGGGTCTCTGTATTTGGTTTTGAATGTTAGATGTCTATTTACTACTGTAAGATATTGTAGTTAAAGAGCTGTACAATTAAATAGAGCAATTAAAATGTTACTACACCTGTTCTCCCAGGGTGTTCGATATTTCAGGAGATGTTCATATGTTCAGATGAAATGCCAAAAGCACCAACATACCTACCTTCCCAGTGCTATTTATACAGCTATATTGCTTAAAATGGGAGCGATCTATCTTAGTTGTAGTTGCGCCACTTGTTTAACAGGTTTAATTTTATTTATCAGTTTCAATCATGTGATGATTAATAATATTTTGTCTTGTCCTGGTTATCATTGAGAAAACTTGATTCTAAAATAAAAGCTTATTCAATATCATAGGTGTACCAAACAATCACTAAACTAAGAAGAATTAAATATCTAATGTTACTGTAATCTATTCATATCATAAACCCGTTTATTTAGACAAGTACACTCTTAGAAGAAAAGGTTCTATAGAGAACCTTAAAAGGTTCTATCAGGCGCTACGTATTTGGAACCCCTAAAAGGTTCTATATAGAACCTTTTTTAAGGGTTCAATCAAAAGAACCCTTTAGGGTCCTTTCCGGATTAAATATTTCATATAATTGACAAACATCAAGACCCTAAAATGTAAAAATGTAATTTACATGAAAATACACCCATGAATACTGAAAAAAGCACTCCCAAAGTGCATAGAACTAGTCATTTATTTATATTAACAAAAATAATTACTATTAGAATGCTACTGTAATTTCAAATATTCAAGGCTTTAAATGTACAAATCAACCTTAAAACACCAACCATTTAAAAAATCTCATAAATGATGAAAATATAGTTTCACCTACATCTGCATATTACAAAATAAGTCCATTATAAAATTATATTAATCTATCACTAATAAATAATGCAAATATACAGATTCATCTAAATTCCCATCAGGGTTAGAACAACATCAAGTACCTCAAAACTACAAATCCATATTAATATAACTCACAATGGAAATATACAGATATAGAGGTACTTCAAATCTACAAATTCATATTAATATCACTCATGAAGAATGTGAATACATAGATTAAAATTCAGATCAACATTTCAGAACATCAAGTACTTCAATGGAGAGTTTAAACCGGTATTGCTCAACAAAATTCATCATGTGAGTAAGTAGCAAAGAGGCACTCCATTGCCTCCATCACATCCATTTCTGCGCTCACAATGTTGACACCCTCCATATTGATGCTGGCTCTTTTTGCATGGAGGGGGTTTGAAGCTTCATGAAAAACTATAGTCGGAGTTGGCTTTACTGAGTCCTGCAAGTTGGAAAAACATATAAATTATTTGTGAAATAACTTACAATCTTGCATACTTTCTTTCAATCATTTGAGTCAGTTCGCGAGTCTGCTCGGGGTTCGCGAATCATTTGAGTCAGTTTGGGGATCGCGAATCATTTGAGTCAGTTCGGGAGTTCGGAGCGGGTTCGCGAATCATTTGAGTCAGTTCGGGAGTTCGGAGCGGGTTCGCGAATCATTTGAGTCAGTTCTGGAGTTCAAAGCAAGTTCGCGAATCATTTGAGTCAGTTTGGGAGTTCGGAGCCGGTTCGCGAATCATTTGAGTTAGCTCGGGAGTTCGGAGCGAGTTCGCGAATCATTTGAGTCAGTTCGGGAGTTCGGAGCGGGTTCGCGAATCATTTGAGTCTGTTTGGGGATTGCGAATCATTTGTGTCATTTTGGGGGTTCAGAGTGGGTTCACGAATCATTTGAGTCAGTTTGGGGTTCGTGAATCATTTGAGTCAGTTTGGGAGGTCGGAGCGGGTTCGCGAATCATTTGAGTCAGTTTGGGGATCGCGAATCATTTGAATCCGTTCGGGAGTTCGTAGCGGGTTTGCGAATCATTTGAGTCAGTTCGGGAGTTCGGAGCGGGATCGGGAGTTTGGGGTTCGCGCATCATAGCTGTATATGGATAGGCATTTTTAACTAATTTAGTAGCTAGTTCTAATTACGTTTTCCAAGCGTGTTTAGGTGTGATATGTGAACTGTATTTTTTGTTTTAATGATGTGCCTTTTAACAGTATCAAGTATATTCAAAAACTAAACAAATCGCGCCTAAAAAGTGCACGCATCTAGGCTAATGTAAAGTTACATGATGAAGTCATACTAGTGCGCGTGTGCATTTTGAGTGCGTTCTTTCACTGCATTATTCGGTGTATTCAAATGCATTTATGAATGCATGTGAATGATCACAAAATTCAAGATATGAGGGTTAGAAAATGTATATATTTATATCATTTTATGTAGTTAATCAATATCACACAAAGAGTGCCATTACAGTTTTTCTCCAAAAATGAACATGATTAAAATGTGATATTAAGTTACTACAAACAATAATTTAATTACAAATACAAAATGTTGCAGAATAATGTAATATATGAATGAATAATAGCCTAAAGAACCTTTGTGCCAAAAGGGTTCTTTCTTGTCATTATAGAACCTTTTTAGCATAAAAGGTTCTTTGGAGTTGAGTAAAGAACCTTATGGAGTGTACCAGATAAGTTCTAGTGAAATATTTTAATATAACTGAATTTGTAGGCTATTTAAAGTGATCACAATTTAATCAAAACATTCTTAGTTATAATTACTAATTATAATACTAAGTCACTAATTATAATGCTTTAATTTTCACGGTTATTCAAACAGTGCGTAAATTTGAGAAAAAGCGGAAAAAGAACATTCAGATTAAAGAATATTATCACTGCCTTAATAACTCCTCTTATAATCAATATTCTGGTCTACTTTTTCAGGTTTGGCTCCAGTATATTGCATAAATTAAAAAAAGACCAATAGGCCATAGCCTAACAATAAATAATCAATCACTTGTATCACTAAACAGGGCCGGAGTGGGACTCATTTTCAGCCCTGCGTTTCATGCCTTAGACCAGCCGACTTCATGACTGACTATATTAAAATAATGTAATTAAAACATCAGTAGGCTATATAAGTCTGCAACATAAAAAAACTTCAGAAATGGAAATTAAGTGACTTTTAAATTAAGAGTTTTTTTTAAAGGAAATAATAAAGGGACAGCATAAAGGGACGCTCAAAATATTTGTACACACACACACACACAATGGCACTTATTTTTTTTTCACAAAAATTTCATTACAACATTATAGCATATCAATAAATAAAAATGCATATTTTTTCAATTAAAAAACTTTCATTTGTACTCCAATAATAAGGTCCAAATTTAAGAATACGCGTGAAGTTAATCTTTTAAAATGTATATATTTTTTTCTTTATTTCACGGCATTAACTTACAATAGTGAAAGACGTCTTCCCTCAGGTAGATTGAATGTTTTGCTGGATGTTGCGCTCATGATGTTTGCATTCGTCCAAACTGAATTGGCTAAATGGAAACGCGGACGGTGAAGGGAATCAAGGCTGGCGGTGTTTCACTTGTATGACTTTAAAAACACTTAATAACACCTAATGCAGAAAAGCCGTCTCTTTTTCCGAATTGCGTAGATGACCTATATGTTGTTTTGGTCATTCTGAAATATATGAGGAGTCTTTCATCAATTATTTCTGTATAATTGTTTTAGGCTACATGACTGCGTTTCCAAACAGCAGCATCCACCTCTAAAATTTATGACTTATAGTGCTACGTCTGCTCTACCTGAAGCTCAAGTCATTTATCACATATGAAAATTATTATATTCCAGGGCTCGACATTAACGATTTTGTGAAGGGGCAAGTGAAAGAGAATTCTATTTGCTCGACTGGACGAGTAACTGGATCAAAATGTTAATAACAAACAATAACTAAGGCAGCACCGAAACTTTGGCGAGATATGATTCTGATTTTATTACTTTCAGTGTTAATGGTGACTAATAACGGATAACGTATTGACAGTATCAAGGTGACGTCAGTTGAGGCTCGTGAGCCGGTTTGACTCACGGAGGAATCAACACTATCAGCGCAACAGCACACACAAAGAAACACACATAAACAAAAATACTGCGCTAGAAAATATATAAAAAACGACCAGAGGTGCGTTTCCCAAAAGCATCGTTAGCCAACTATGGTCTCAAGTTCCGTCGTTACCAACGTAGTTCAACTATTCGGTGTTTCCCGAAACCATAGTTCGCAAACTGCATCGCAAACTTGTGGTTTAGAAACATAGTTCGTCGTTAGTTTGCTGTGTCGACGTCACTGACTGCGCCGCACCTGGGCTGTGTTCTATTCAGAGTTATCGACCCTATGCCCTATTCCTTTAGAAGATTTCACCATCCACTTTGAGTGATTTAAAAGACTTAGAGTTGTGGTTTAGGTTTATTACATAATTCGCCTTTTTAAATATTATTACAAATTAAGTTTGAAACTATTAGAACGATTAGAACGCAGCCATTGTTTCGTATATTAAATGTTAACACTCAAATCACAGTATTTGTATAGTAAATTAATTTTTAATTTAATTAATTTTAAATGAATGTACCAAAATAAAGTAACAAAAATGTATAAATAACTGAGTGATTTTGTTGTTTTTACAGAATTTGAATACAGAATACTCTCTACAAATGTGTTTGTGTGTAAATACTTGTATATAGAGAGAGAGAGAGAGGGAGGGAGAGAGAGAGAGACAGTATGTACACCGTTTGGAAATGCAAACCTCGGAAATTTTCTGTGGGGTGAATATATTCTCAATTGAAAATATGCATCCTTCAGGTCGATTGATGTAAACCAATTGCCTGGGCTCACCAGTTTCAGAAGTGTACAATTGGTGAGCATTCTGAACTTGTACTTGCTTAGGTATTTGTTCAGTGCACAGAGATCTAATAAGGGTTGGAGAGCTTGAGTCCCTTTTTTTCAGGAAATATCTCGAGTAAAACCCACTGTGACTTTCCTCGGGTGGGACCACTCTTATTGCCTTTTTTTTCAACAGGGAGGTAATCTCGTCCTGAAGAACATGTAGGCCTACTAATGCTTCCCGCACCTGAGAATAAATTATTCCTTTGAACTGCGGTGGAGAAGTGGCAAACTGCAGTCTGTAACCGTACTGTACTGTTGTCAGCACCCAACGGGACTGCGTGCATTCTCACCAATAGTTTATTTGCAGCATTCAGAGTCGAAAATGTCTCTGTGGTCTGTACTGCGCATGCGCGAACACTTGGCACTTGGTTAATTTGCATTTTGACATTCTGTTTTTTTTTCACATTGTGCGTGAAGTAACACGTCATTAAAAAGAATGCGCATACTCTTATAAAATGTAAAAGTATTAAAGAACGCTAAGGTGGAAAACAGAAGAGGGAAAAACAACAGTAAAGTGTAATATAGCAAATGGTTTAATCTAAGGTAAAATTATACAGAACAGTAGTTTATTCTGTAGTACATGTGTAGTATTTTATGTACAATATATTGACATTCTGTTGCACTTTACTTCACTGTGTATATTGTAATATTACACTTTAATGGCACCTTATATATTTCTTATTGGGCTAGTCAACATTACAACAGATAAAGAGCAGTTGTCAACTCTAGGGGCACAGATGGTAAAACGTGTTTTGTTCACAATTTGATGTGATCCACCTGGGTTAAAATATTTTTTCTCCCTTTTTAAATTTCATATCACATCAGAACAGCATTTATCTTCATTACAAATTAAGGAAATAATCAAAAGGTTGTGAGGGAGGGCTTTATTGTCCCAATAAGGTGGCATCCATTTATTAATTTGAATTAAAAAAGTTTCGGTAGCGAGTTCAGCTTCATAAACCGAGACGACCATTATGGCACTATATAATTCTTCGTCAGATAGAATGGCCGGCACGTAATAATCATAAACTCCACCAGGGGTGAGCAGTGTTTGCAGATCACAACAGCATCGTGCCAACACGCGTCATTAGCCGCATTTCCACTGTCGGGCCAGTGCGAGCCAGGGCTTAAACCGGGCAGGACGGGGCTAATAGTGCAGGGTTTCCACAGTCAGGGCCTGAAGATCCGGTGCTCGTCACTAAAACACGCCCTTTACACGCCTCTCAGGAACAACGTCACGAAACCCCATCATTTCACCAACAAAGACAAGTTATCAGAAAACTAATAAGAAATAAATCACTGGAACATGCGGGATCACACACGAACATGATAAAAGTGTCCGTTTGTTTGCATGCTTTGGTAAATATTCAAATTCAAAAGCATTGATGTTTTACTATAGAATAAGTGATACATTGATCACAATGAATTAATTAATCAGGACTCAAAATTAATCACTCAGACATTTACAAATTCACACACTTATTTCTATTTTATTTATTAATTTTTAACGCTTATGAAAATAGCCTGCTCAATCAGTCGAGTCTGTTTCTGTTTATTTGTAGCCACAGTATATAGCCACATTTAGAATGAATGATGATAATGTTTTCTGTTAGTTCATTTCTCCTGGTTCATTTCTCTTGGTTCATGTCAAATAAATTTTGATAAATAAGTCACACCTGACTATAAGTCGCAGGACCAGCCAAACTATGAAAAAAAGTGCGACTTATAGTCCGGAAAATACGGTAAGTTACTAAATAAATACACTATTGTGATGGAGAATAAGAAGCTGACATCTGATTTCTTTAAGCGGTCATATTTACCATGTTTACTATGGTAACATGTTTAGCGTGCATAGTCTTTTACATCGCTTAAAATATTTCTGCCTTGTTTAGTGATTATAATCCACATCGGATCGGATCTCGTTATTTCAAACACTCGCTGCTGACTGAAAGTGAGTTTTGAGCAAAAAAAAAGTGTTTAATGCTGGTGTTATAGCTATTAGCTTTCTGAGATGATCCGCAGCGCTGACTCTCTATTTTTATAGAAGCTCCCGAACAAAAATCATTATTATATTTTTATTATATTTTGATGACATATGCTACGCGGAGCCAGGGGCGTAGCCATCATTTCAGAAGTGAGGGGGCAGGAATGATATATATTAACATTAAAATACTACACAACATTTCTGTAGTCTATATAACCTTACCAGTCAACAGTTTCTGAACAGTAAGATTTTTTTATGTTTTATAAATTCTCTTCTGTGTGGGACTGTGTGACTGGAAAAATGTAGCTTTGAAATCACAATAAATTATATTTTAAAATATATTCAAATCAGGGGCAAAAATCTCATCTAAATGTTGGGGGGGACAATAAACATAACATTTCTCACGAGCAAGTTTTGAAGGGTACACCAATAAAACAGGCAAAATTGTACTTAAGGATATGTGTACAGAGAGGAAAGCCTTACTATTGCATGGAGACCGTTCCATTATCCTTCTTCTCAAAGTTTCTTTCTGGTTCAATGAAAAAGCTGACTAAATTGACCAAAACATTCTGCAAAACATTTTTTTTTTGCAATGTTTTTGAAGTTGTTTACAAAATCAAGCCACCAAAATACAATGGAATTTGAACTTAACTTCAACTTTTATTAATATGTATAGCACATTTAATAGCGATGTTGTTGCTTCACAGTTATAATTAAAACATGCATATATAAAAACATTTGCCATGCCTAGCAAAATGAAGGCATACACACTCTTAGACATACACCCTCACACAACTGTATAGTGAGATCGGTATAGATGTGAAAGAGAGGGGAAAAAACAAAAAATAATAATTTATTAAATCAATGACTGATTTGTTCAAAAAGTGGATTCACTCAGTTAGGAAACACCTCCTCGTTGTGTTTCTCAAAATTAGTGCTGTTACTGCTGTAGATAAGTTTTCAACTTTTTTCGTTGGTGAAATAGTGCTAAAACAGGCAATATGGTGCCTAAAATGCACTTAATATTAACTTCTTGATTATTCAATTTTTATAAAAAATAAATCACATTTGTTATGCTAATATCTGGAGAACAACTGCACTCTTAGTATGATGTTACATTAGATTGACTATATTAAATGAAGTAAACCGACCAGTGGCGGCTCGTGGATTTTAAAATAGAGGAGGCAAACTAATTGTATTGGTCTGGGGATCCCTGCCGATTGTTATTATTATTATTATTATTATTTGCTTAACCACTTTAAAATGCCTTTTTGGTGGCTTTTAGTCAGAAACCGTAAAGAAAATATATTCTATAAATATATATTCTATCAGCCCAGCCGCTCCGGGAGACGTTCAAACGAATAGCACGTAATTTGTGTCTCTATGATGGTGGGTTGATATTCCAGAAGGGAGGCTAGCATCCTCTATGTTACTTTTCTCAGCACTCCTCAGCGCTGAAAGTGAACACTCGATGCTGATTGGTTCCCCTGGCCTCCCCCTCCCCTTCTGTTTCACTTAGCGGTTGTAATTACATCAGCAGATTCGCCACATTCGCGATAGAAAAGCGGAGCTTTCATGTAATGGTATTACAACTGTGAAATTACTAACAAAATTATATACATTCTGAGACATGAACTGAAATGAATAGTGAATTTTTTTAACATTAAATCTTCCTCATTTTCACCTCAAAATTTGGGGGAAAACTTTGTCTCCCCTGCCTCAACCGACGACCCGCACTGAAACCGAATAAATCATAATGAACGCGGGAAAATCTAAATGCGCACCCGCGCTAATCTAATCTAACGTGTGTGTCGGTGGTGAGGTGAGCTAAAAATGGGAGCAGGAAGTGGACCAAAGCAATGTGAGGCAAAGCAGGGGGAACTCGAGATGTTTAAAACTTTTTTTGTTGTTGCTCCGTTTGCATTTATATTGTTTTACTACTTACAGAATTAGTTTAACTATATATCATTACATTATTTACAATACACATATTTCAATTATATTTTAGGGGGGTACAACCCTCAGATAGGGGGGGGGGGGGGGGGGGTCCGGACCCCCCGACCCCCCCGCGATTTCCGCCTATGATTCAAATAGAAAACCGTTAATTTAAATGGCCTAAGTGAAAATATTTCTAAATGTTAAAGTTTTGCTGTAATTTGGATCAAATAAATGCAGGCTTGGTGGATAGAACAGACTTCGTAAAAAAACTAACAATCTTACTGTTTAAAAAGTGCTAGTGGCTATTATGGGCAACTTTCATTTTTCTCTAACTTCTAGCTTTTAATTGGCTTAGAAATCTATAACTGCTGGACAATAACCAATAATAGGCTAATGATTTGTTTATATACTACAAACACTTTTTTCTACAATCACATAAAGCAGAATAGTTTCTATAATGTAATAAATGCTAGGCCTATGTCAATTAGCACTGCATTGTTCATATACCGTAGGCTACTTTATTTATTAGGCTACCTGGATATGACTTGAAAAACAAATAAACCATATCTTGTCACAATCGAATGTCTTCGTGTTTCCAAACGTTTATGGTGTCTGTGAAAATACAGCGATAGCCGGACGCTGTTGCCCATATTAGGAAATTCCTAGTTAACGACTTTCTGCGCGAGAGCGCCCTCTGGCTTCGAGTATGAATGAAACACACTCTGCAGGAGAGTTTAGCGCGCTGTGTTGTTCATCTCGCCTTTATTCTGGGTCCGAAAAAAACATCAGGTCATGCGCAGACTATCCTGTATCTTTTAATTGAAATCTATATTTATTCAAGCTAGCACTTGAAAACACACTTGCCCGAAAAAGTGTGGGGGACGAATATACGTGTTATTAAAAGTGATATTAAAAGATATTAAACAATATTATATATATATATATATATATATATATATATATATATATATATATATATATATATATATATATATATTATTTAATATCTTAATAATATAATATATATAATATTTAATATCACACAATCACACTTAGTCAAGACTCATTTATTTCTTAGTCTAATATTGCACATTGTTTAATTAGGCTTTTATAGTATACATCTGTCCAGGCTCTGAACAGATTTTTATAATGGCTATAGTCTTCACAAACTTACAAACATAGTTGGTTTTGTTCTGAGCAGCGAGGCCCTGACAGAGCTGCTGGATCTTCAGAGAAGTGCCACAATTCAGACCCTGGTGTTTGTCTTCTATCTGTTGCCAGTGGTACATCATAAAGATGCTCTCCAGTGTTTGACATGTGCCTCGTTCCACTGTCACCCCATTGTCCTCCGAGTCTCTGAGGAGCTGCTGGCCATTCACCAAGAGATTGACCTCCTGAAGACCCCAGAACACATGAAGGCAGTGCTGGGCTCAAACTGATGGTGTTTTTCTGATGTTAAACCTAAGCTATGCTGTAAATGGTTGTAAAAAGTACTTTCAGTTATGCATAGAACAATTAGTTTTAATGTGTAAAAAAAATTTACAGGCCAAAAAAATAAACACATAAAAGAATGTTTTTTGAAGAAAAAAAAATTAAGCTGCATTAAAAAAAATTACAATGTACATGAGTACTTCTCTTTTATTTACACGTGAATATGAAAAACAAAAATACAAAATGTACAGAAAGTAATTACACACTAAAAAAGAAAAATGTATACAACTTATGCATTTCATTTTTAACTTGCATCACAAAAATAAACTAGAGAAATTAGGTTTTTCCATTGACAATATGATATTTAAAAAAAGATATTGAAAAACTGTTATATACGCATTTTTTCCTACTGTTATCTCTTGGCTAATGAAGAATGTATTTGTTATGCATTCTCTTAAGAAGAGAAAACTTGCGCTCTTCTCTCTCTCTGGAGTTTGATGTGCTCCCTGAGCAGCTCCACTCGCTCCCTCACCTGTCCCAGGACACTTAGCAAATAAACTGTACCTGTTAACAACGACAGCACAAGGAATTTCAGCTAAAAATGTACTATTAACTTTGTATTTTTAAGTCTTTCCCAGCAGGCTCACTTGCTTCCGAATAGTAATAAAACAAGAGAAAATGGAAACACTTATGAAAAATATAAAGACAGGTTTGTAATCTTAACAATAGAAAATATGACACAGCAGGCCATGCATACAAAATACTGCAGTGCTAAAGTTTGGTTAAAACATTTGTAGACATCTCTTGCATGACAGCACTTCAAAAACACAACAAAGAGAAAGACCATTGTATTATATAGCGGCTGTCTTATTGTTTGTGGGCTTTATGTAAAAAAATAAATAAATAAAAAAACCCTGGCTTTATAAACTTTCGCTAGGTATTTGTGTGAATGAAAATACAATAGCCTACTTACATATCAATGTGAAGTCCTCCACAGAACTCCGTCGTCATATGCACGCAAGTGATTCTGGGATATGGAAGGGTGCGAAGAGTCCATAGATGTACACTTCATTTTCATGGGAACTGAAGCGAGCATTTGAAGTCGCTTTCGAAATTCGTCAGCCTTCGTCGCGCTCCTGTGACGCATTCGCACTTCAAATGCGCACTTCGGAGTCCATGCACTTAGGTTTGGGACACAGCACTCGTCTCGTTTGTCAGGTGTGGCGTCATCATCTGACCTTTGACTGTCGTTACCATTGTTACCAGTCAAAAAAGGAGGACTGACCAAGCAATTCAGTGTCGAGTGTCGTTGTCCAGGTGTGTAAACTTCTATTTTATGGTTTGGTTTTTAGGGTACTGTTCTGATTGTATGCTATTAAAGTGAAAGTAAGTGCAGTTTGACGTTTTCTTTACAAATGTGTTGTGAATGCCTGAACGAATGTGATTTTACCACAGTGCTGTAACGTTAGCTCGAGTAAGCAGTAACAACAACACTTTTTTTTTTTACCATAATAACTGTTTTACTGTGGTTTTTGTAATTAAAGCACATTAATCACAACGCCATGTCCTTAATAACTTTGTGAAATATAATTGTAATTTAAAGTTTCTTTTTCTGTTTAGCAGTTTCTTCATCACATACATCTCCAGCTCCTACAACAACATTCAGTGTCCAGCAGCTCTTTATGAAGCTCTCTCTCTCTCTCTCTTTCTCTCTCTCTGTCTCTCTCTCTCTCTCTCTCTCTCTGTCTCTCTCTCTCTCTTTCTCTCTCTCTCTCTCTGTCTCTCTGAATTTCCTTTACTCTTTTTCAGAACTGTAATTCATAATTCAGTTACACATATTTTTATTTCTTCCTTTCTCTTGTTTTGTTAGCTCAGAATCAGATCAGAATCAGAATCAGATTTCGATCAGTTCTGTCAGAAATCTGAACTTGAACTCGTAGCTCAGAGCTTCAATGCTAAAATTGGAAGTGAAAAAGAGAAAGTAATTGTATAATTTACAGTGAAAAACTGTGAACTGACATTCCCAGAATTCCCTGACACTAATGTGTGGTTGGCTGGTGGTTAAAGTAATGCCTAAAGTAGCGCAATGATCATATCCCAAATATCAAAACTCAAAATATGTCTTTTCCATACCTAAAATAGGCCTACACATTTTATACAGTCACTGTTATATTTATCATACACACAGATTAAAAGCTTAATATCAGCGGCCATCCTTCACAAAACTGAACATCTAGCACAGTTTTAACCCAGAATTCAAAATGTTTCAATACAAGCATTTCAGTTAAATGTAATTAATGGAACACTTCAAACGGGGAAAATAAACCGACGGTAAGAGTTTAAAAGCAGCCACATTCCATCAAAGAACACAACAGATTTGACTGATCACAGGTTGAGAGGAGAGATAGCAGACAGATCGTGCACAACAGATACTGAGCTCACTGACAGATATCTGATCTTCCTTTACACAGAGCGCGTGATCGTTAAATCGAAAGTGAAAGTGAACCACGAGCGCTCGTTCAAAAGAAATGTAAATACTCTGCATATTGACAGCTGCTCCCTAATGTGCCAAAAATATATGCAATAATATAATGTCTATGGGAGCATTGGGCACAAAAATCACGGGCGATAATGATCAGAAATTGAACGGAATAAGAGACATTACAGTTTTTCTGAATTGCTAAAACACAAAACCTCTGAACCAAATTCTCACAAGTTTAAACCAATTTGTAAAATAAAGCACTCTTTCTGATAAACCTTAAACACGTTCAGGCAGTTCAGCTCTATTTGCTAATCTCTAAACACATTTTCATTCATTTAAAATTAAATTAAAGGTATGCATTTAGCAGACGGTTTTGTCCAAAGCGATTTACAGTGCATCCGGGCTAACATTTTTTACCGAACATGTGGTCCCTGGGAATCGAACCCACACGCATTGCACTATAGGAACACAATGTCGATTTAAACACTTAAAAAGTTAAACACAACTAAAACACATGTTGTTATCGTTTGCACACAACCGTTCAAAAATTTTCACACTTGTTTCTAATGAAGTGATCAAACCAACTGTAATGAGTCTGTTCAGAGAGCACAAGTGGTACAGGTGACATCTGAATAAATAATAAATAATACGCGATTTATACAAACAAAACTGTGCGAAAGAAATTGGCATAATAGGGACATAAATAAATAAATAAATATATAAATATAAATATATATAAATATATATATATATATATATATATATATATATATATATTCTATTTGCATTCATGTAGTCTTCAAAAAAGAAAGGCAAAGAAAGAAAGACCTTGTAAGATATGCGGCAGGTGTTTGTCAAACATTGTAGTTGGTGTGATCGTGTCTCTATGAAAAGGACATTTTCTGAACAAAATGTTGCAATGTTTTTACAATGCTACAATTCATAATTAATTTGCCATTTACGTCTTTACACTGATTCTTTTATATTACGATTCGTTTACATCAATACATTACATTTGGAGACACTCCCTTTTTAGCTCAACAATGTTCAGTAAACAAACGTCAAAATGAAAATGTTCAATAGGTTTATGAAAATAGCTCACCAGGTGAATACTTTCGGTTTGTTGTTGTTTAAAGCTGGATAAACACGCAGTGCTTTTCAAACCTGAACGGAGGAATCGTTCATGATTTTAACCATGTAAGTGTTCATGTTTTAAAATATAAACACAGCTGTGTGTTTTTGTGCTATTATATTATACTATATTGTTGTTTATTTGTAGGGAACTAACCGGAAATGATTCAACATGTTTACACTAAATGTATGATTATGACGATGTTTTATTTATTTATTTATTATTATATTATCTTAGTAACTAGGTTTTTTTGTGTAGCTATAATAAATTTGACTAATCATTTTGAGAAAGGTATAATTAATTTTCATTAATTATACCAACGATTAAGATTATAGTTTGATGCTTATTGTCCCTTTGAGACGTGCACCCTATTAATTTGCAGCTTTTTTTCCTTAAAAAAACTAACCCTAGCGTTCTTATCTTTCTGTATTTATCATTTTATCAGTTTTCTTTTAATTCATTATACAATTAACAACAATAAAAAAGACCTCTAACACTAGCTTGCGCTATTATTTTCTATTCTATCTGTTTTCTTTTTATGAAGCCCTTGCTACGTGAACTGTACATTGCTCTTATTGATTGCTTCTATTATTTGTAAGTCACTTTGGATAAAAGTGTCTGCTAAATGATTAAATGTAAATGTAAATGTTTATTCGACTTTTTTTAATCATGTCACATCAATATCCATGTGTTAAATATTCAGATAGAACGAAAGTGAATGTTTAGATATTTGACCAATCAGGGGGCGTTTTATAAATATGTCTGTGATGTATTGATGTATCTGTCACATAAAACATCTCTTCTGTTTTCTCGTCAGGTTTTCAAATCTTCTGCTGCTGTTCTGCTTTATATATTACAGTGGTAAGTATCAGCTCGGTTTACAATTGTTGTTTTGTTTTCAGTTGCATGTTGAGATGTTGTAGTTGATTGTTTCACTTTCATGTCATTTAGTCAAGTGACTGTGGGAGATTGATTATGAAAATGTACCACCATGGTATATTGTTATAATTATTATTGCAGGATTTCACTACAGCTGCACTGACACATCTGATACAGTTTAGTATTTGTCATCAACATTTGCAGCTTTTGAAATGTGGGAGAGTTAATATTGGTGGCTCCCTATTACTTTTATTTATATAATTTTTTAAACCAGCTAACTAAAATATTTAGTTGACCTTGATAACAAATAATAAACAGAGATTCATTAATTTTTCAGTATTGATACTTTGTATTAAAATAATTTTATACTGTCTGTAATTGCAGGAACCGCTCGTGCAGGAACTAAACTTCTCCATGTGACAGGAAAAAAGGGAGACAGCGTCATCCTGCCGTGTGAATCTGAGGCCAGACAGATTTCTCATTATCATTTAAGCAGTTGGTCAAAAACTACCTATGTTTGTCAGAATGAAGAATGTGAAAGTGAAAATGGACGAGTATTTAAACCAGGAAACTGTGACGTCGTCATCAAGGATCTGAATTTCAGTGACGCAGGGAAATATGTTTTGAGAGTCGATTACAATAATGCACAGTCAATGCTGGAGCGATTAACCCTGGAGTACTATCTTCATATTCAGGGTAAAGTCAAAACTCATCAAAGCATGTGTCTTCTGGTTTTCCTAACAACAGTGTAATAATGTTGGTGTTGCATGCAGAGCCATAACCATCTAAGACATTTAAAGTGATGCATCTAATCCAATATTCAGATTAGTTCATTTAAATAGGCTGTTCAATGGCTGATTTTTAAATGATTACATTGTGTCCCCTAATATTATAGTCTTGATTGATTCCACCATAATAATAATAATGGTTAATGATGAACTGTCTGTTTGTCCTCAGATGAGATTTCTGTGAAAATGGGTGAGGAGCTGAAGTTGGATGTTCTGTTGACCAATACTGAAAAAGTTGTGCATCAGAACAAAATCAGCACAGAGTGGACGGTGGTCTGGAAGAGAAGAGCTGGGGTCATGAGCGATCGACTGACTGTCAGAGATGGAAACCTGAACATTAATGCATTAACAGTCACTGATGCAGGAACATACAGAGTTCTGGACTTTGATGATGAAATCTTGATCACAGTGACAGTCACAGGTGACAGTAGATGTTAAGAAATATTATTCTTAAAGTGGACAGCTGAGGTTAATTCATGATTTGAACAGAAAACTGATAATGTATAACTAATCTTTGATATTCTCACAGGATCTGGTACAGACTCAAAGGAAAACCACACAGATGACAAAACTGATGACACTAAACAAGTTTGTAAGTAAAACAGGAGACGGTAATCAGGGATTCATTTTCTGACAAATGTTTTATGGTCACAGATAAAAAAAACAATAGATGTGAATCAAAACTTCAAACAGATTTGAAATTATATTTCACAAAACCAGGGCTAAGTTTCCCAAAAGCTTCATAAGCCTAAGAAGTTCACAAAAATGATCGTACCACTGATCTTAATATTACGGTCTGTTTCCCAAAAGCATCGTAACTTAAGTAGCACTTGAAAATCATCGTAGCTCTATGAGTGCTCTGGACTAATCGTGAAGCCCTAAATCCATCGCAAGAAGACAGATTAATGCGGTCACCTGCAGGACAATCAGCAGATTACACCTTTAAGTTCAATGTGATTATAATCAGAATCAGAATCAGAATCAGAATCAGAAATCAGAATCAGAATCAGAAAGAGCTTTATTGCCAAGTATGCTTGCGCATACAAGGAATTTGTTTTAGTGACATAAGCTTCCAGTAAACAGAGACAACAACACACAGACAAAAAAAAAAAAAAAAAAAAAATTTACAGGAGATTTACAAATTGGCAAATAAATAAGTGTATAAACAATTGTGCTATAAATGATAATGGAATAGGATTGAGTGAGATGCAGGAATGTTCTAGGATGGAGGGGTAACAAATAAATATAAGGATATTGCACATTTTTACATAAGTTTAAGTGGGAAACATTTAACTGTTCATGAGGTAGATTGCCTGGGGGAAGAAACTATTCTTGTGCCTTGCTGTTCTTGTATTTGTGGCTCTGAGGCGCCGGCCAGATGGCAAAAGTTCAAAGATGGGGTGACTTGGATGTGAGGGATCCAGAGTGATTTTCTGAGTCCTTTTCCTCACTCTGGATGTGTACAGTTCTTGGAGGGTGGGCAGGGGAGCACCAATAATCCTTTCAGCAGTCCGAACAGTTCTCTGTAGTCTTCTGATATCTGATTTTGTTGCTGAACCAAACCAGACAGTAATTGAGGTACACAGGACTGACTCAATGATGGCTGAGTAGAACTGTTTCAGCAGCTCCTGTGGCAGGTTAAACTTCCTCAGCTGGCGAAGGAAGTACAACCTTTGTTGGGCTTTTTTCACAATGGAGCCAATGTGATTGTCCCACTTCAGGTCCTGAGAGATGGTGGTTCCCAGGAATCTGAATGACTCCACTGCAGTCACAGTGCTGTTCATGATGGTGAGTGGGGAAAGTGCAGGGGGGTTTCTCCTAAAGTCCACAGTCATCTCCACTGTTTTGAGCGTGTTCAGCTCCAGGTTGTTAAGACTGCACCAGACAGCCAGCTGCTCAACCTCCTGTCTGTAAGCAGACTCGTCACCGTCCTGGATGAGGCCGATGACTGTAGTGTCGTCTGCAAACTTCAGGAGCTTGACAGAGGGGTCTTTAGAGGTGCAGTCGTTGGTGTACAGGGAGAAGAGCAGAGGGGAGAGAACACATCCCTGAGGGGCACCAGTGTTGGTGGAGCAGCTGTTTGACATGAATTTCCCCAGTCTCACTAACTGTTGCCTATCAGTCAGAAAGCTGGTGATCCACTGACAGATAGAGCTAGGAACAGAGAGCTGGGTCAGTTTGGTCTGGAGGGTTGTTGGGATGATGGTGTTGAAAGCCGAACTAAAGTCCACAAACAGGATCCTCACATAAGTCCCTGTTTTGTCCAGATGTTGCAGGATGAAGTGCAATGCCATGTTGATTGCATCATCCACGGACCTGTTTGCTCGGTACGCAAACTGCAGGGGGTCCAGTAAGGGTCCAGTGATGTCCTTCAGATAAGCCAGAACCAGTTTTTCAAACGACTTCATGACGACAGACGTTAGAGCCACAGGTCTGTAGTCGTTAAGTCCTGTTATCTTGGGTTTCTTTGGAATGGGGATTATGGTTGAGCGTTTGAAGCAGGAAGGCACTTCACACAACTCCAGAGATCTGTTGAAGATCTGTGAAAAGATGGGGGCCAGCTGGTCAGCACAGGTTTTCAGACAGGCTGGTGCTTTTCTTCTTTTGTTTTTCTTGAAGACCTGGCGCACATCATCTTCACAGATTTGAAGAGCAGGAGGTATGGAGAGGGGGATTGCAGGAGGTGTTAATGGTTGTGTAGGGAGATGGTCAGAGTGGGTGTTGGGGGTTTCAAATCTACAATAAAACTCATTCAGGTCGTTAGCAAGTCGTTGATTAGCCTCAGTGCAAGGGGATGGTGTCTTGTAGTTTGTGATGGCTCTCAGTCCTCTCCAAACTGAAGTAGAGTCGTTGGAAGTAAACTGGTCTTCCAACTTTTTAGCGTAGGTCTTTTTAGCCGCTCTAATCTCTTTGTTCAGTGTGTTCCTGGCCTGATTGTACAAGACCCTGTCCCCATTTCTGTAGGCATCCTCTTTGGCCTGACGAAGGTGTCTGAGTTTTACTGTAAACCATGGCTTATCATTGTTGAATGTTAAATAAGTCCTGGTAGGAATGCATATATCCTCACAGAAACTAATATAGGATGTTACGGTCTCTGTGAGTTCGTCCAGATCGGTGGTAGCAGCTTCAAAAACGCTCCAGTCTGTGATGTCAAAACAAGATTGTAAATCCTGCTCTGTTTCGCTGGTCCATCTCTTCACAGTCTTTACTACAGGTTTAGCAGATTTAAGTTTCTGCTTGTAGGTCGGTATAAGATGAACCAGACAGTGATCAGAACGTCCCAAAGCTGCTCGTGGAACAGAGTGATATGCATCCTTTATTGTGGTGTAACAGTGATCCAGTATATTACTGTCTCTGGTGGGACAGGTAACATGCTGTCTGTATTTTGGCAGTTCACGGGAGAGATTGGCTTTATTAAAGTCCCCAAGAATGATTAAAACAGAGTCCGGGTGTCGTTGTTCTGTTTCTGTGATCTGATCAGCGAGTTTCTGTAAAGCCAGACTTACTTGCGCTTGAGGAGGGATGTAAACACTAACCAGAATGAACGAGTGAAACTCCCGCGGCGAATAGAACGGCTTGCAGTTGATAAACTGCGTTTCTAGATCAGGACAGCACATCTTCTTTAATACAGTTACATCTGTACACCACCGTTCATTGATGTAAAAGCATGTCCCGCCGCCGCGCGGGACATGCTTTTACATGTATACACATGTATACACAGAGCAGCAGAGTGAGAGATGTATACACAGAGCAGCAGAGTGAGAGAAATCCTTATTTGTCCGAGAGAGCAGAAGGAGTTCGTCCGTATTGTTGGGTAGAGAGCGGAGATTTGCGAGATGGATGCTAGGCAACGGCGTTCGAAATCCGCGCTTCCTGAGTCTGACGAGCGCTCCCGCTCGCTTTCCCCGTCTGCGCGTCCTGAAGCGCTTGATCAGCGCCGCTGCTCCTCCGATAACAATGTTCAGTAAAACGTCTGTATAATAGAAATCCGGAAAAATATCATGTGGTGTGTTCTGCCGAATGTTCAGCAGTTCATCCCTGGTGAAACTGATCGTGTTTGTTAAACAAAAAACAGGAAAAACGAACAAAAACAGTACAAACACTGGAGAGCCAAGCACTGAAGCAGCCATGTGCGGCGCCATCTTTGCAAATACTAATATAAAAATGTAATTCTTATTCAGTTCATCTAAGACCACATTATCTCAGCTGTTATCCACATTAATTTTACATATCCATTCTTTTACTTCCTTTACTTGGCCTTGCTGGTATGAATGAGGTCATGAATCCAGCTGAATAAGAAAAAATGGTCTCAGATGGTCTCTATTACAGTTCATTATAATTTCCATATTACAAGATCATTGCTGTGATATTCTTTTCAAACTGTAGGTCCCGATATACTTCAAACAAAGTTGAATAAGGATTTGATTGTGCTTTATTTTACACTTTATAACTCGTTTTCTTTATCTTTTTATTAATTTATAAATTAAATAATTAAAAAGGGCAGAAAAATAGAAATACACATCTAAATTAAATGACTGAAAAAAGAATAAGCTCAGAGGGCAGAGGTCAGCAAGGAGACAGCTGTAGGGAAAAAGCTGTTCCTGAATCTGCTGGTCCTTGTCCGGAGGCTCCTGAAATGCCAGTCTATGGTCAGGGTGAGAGAAGTCCTTGAGAATGCTGCGAGCTCGTTGTAGACAGCGTTTCCTCTGGATGTCCTCAATGGCAGGAAGTAGTCTCCCTGTGATGCGCTGGGCAGTTTTCACCACCCTCTGCAGTGCTTTGCGGTTATCTGCTGAGCAGTTCCCATACCAGACTGTGATGCAACTGGTCAGGATGCTCTCAATTGCACACCGGTAAAAGATCACCAGGATGGCTGGAGACAGCTGGTTCTTCTTCAGTGTCCTGAAGAAGAAAAGTTGCTGGTGAGCCTTCTTGACCAGGCTGGAGGTGTTTGTGGCCCAGGACAGGCCCTCCGAGATGGTGGTTCCCAGGAAATTGAAGCTGGAGACAAATTCAACAACCATCCCGTTAATGTGGATGGGGTCATGCGTGCTTCCTTTCTTCTTCCTGAAGTCCACAATGAGCTCCTTAGTCTTACTGGTGTTAAAGACCAGGTTGTTGTCAGCGCACCATGCGGCCAGGTGCTGTACCTCCTCCCTGTAGGCAGTTTCATCATTGTCACTGATGAGGCCAATCACAGTGGTGTCGTCTGCAAACTTGATGATGGAGTTGGATCCATGCACAGGCTTGCAGTTGTGGGTGTAAAGGGAGTAAAGGAATGGGCTCAGCACACAGCCCTGTGGTACGCCAGTGTTAAGTGTGATGGTGGTGGAGTGGGTGTGACCTGACCGAATATGCTGAGGTCTGTTGGTCAAAAAGTCCATAATCCAGTTGCAAAGGGAGGTGTTAATGTCCAGGTCTCCAAGTTTTGTGGTCAGCTTGGAGGGAATGACAGTGTTAAATGCTGAACTGAAGTCAACAAACAACATCCTAACATACATGTTGTTATGGTCCATGTGTGTGAGTGCAGAGTGCAGCTCTGTGCATACTGCATCCTCTGTGCTGCTATTTCTGCGGTAGGCAAATTGCTGAGGGTTTGATTTTGGTAGCTGTCTCCTTGCTGTCGCTGTCGAAACATGCATATAAGTCATTTAGCTCGTTAAGGAAGGAGACGTCCGTGACCATTGGAGTGGAGTTTCTTGATTTGTAGTCACTGATGTTCTGGATGCCCTGCCACATGCTTTGGGGGTCTAAATTGGAAAGTGTTCCTCTACCTTCAGCTTGTAGCAGTACTTGGTCTTTTCAGGTTAGCCCTGGATTTGCTGTAGGCCTGAGCATCATCTGACCTGAAGGCAGTGTTGCGGGCTTTCAGCAGAAGTCGCACCTCCTTGTTCATCCATGGCTTCTGATTAGGGTATGTTGTGATCTGTTTCTGTGTTGTGACATTATGGTGGTGTTGATGTAATTCAGTACAGAGGAGGTGTAGATATCAATGGCATTAGTATCCGGTGGAATATAGACTGCAGTTATATTGATGGAAGTTATCTCCAGTGGCAGATACTGTTAAAAGGTCTGCACTTAACCATGAGAAACTCATTACTTCCGCTCGTCAGAAAAAGTGTTAACAGCATTACTGTAACAATGTTCGTTATGTAGGAAGGAAGACAGCAGGGTCGGTTGTGACTACTGACTGTTTATAAATTTTCAAACAAAAAGTGGGCAAAACATGCACCAACAAAAGACAAAACAATCAACATAAATCCAGTCCACAGGTAGCAGCCAGTAGTCCTTCTCTCTCTCCCCTGCTCCTGTTTCTTCTGGTGTTTTATACTCTCTCAACGCCAATTACTGCAACAAGAGACAGGTGTTTGTTATTTGCGCTTAACCCACTCAGTCACCGGGCGTCTCCTGACGCTCTCCCCCGCTGCAGGGTTCGCTAAACCACGCCCCCCTTGCCACAATTACAAAATTAACAGCGATATCTGTTGATTTTATTTTGAGGTAAAAAGCTAAAAGCTAGTGTTTTCAATATAATTTTTCAATAAAGAAGATTGATATATCTTCATACTGTTGCAGTCAAAAGTTAACATACACCCTGCAGAATCTGCAAAATATTCATTATTTTACCAAAATAAGAGAGATCATACAAAATGTTATTTTTTTAATTAGTACTCACCTGAAAAAGAGATTACACATAAAATACATTTACATATAGTCCACAAGATAGAATAATAGTTGAATTTATTAAAATAACCCCATTCAAGACTCTTAATACTGAGTTGATAGCTGAATGATCCGCAGCTGTGTGTTTGTGTTTAGTGATAGTTGTTCATGAGTTCCTTGTTTGTCCTGAACAATTAAACTGTCTGCTGTTCTTCAGAAAACCTGATTTCTGGTTTTCTAACTAATTTGTGGGACCTGAAAAATCATTGAGGTCTCACAAATAATTTTGTTTTCCAGCATTTTTGTGTATTTGAACCCTTTCCAACAATAACTGTATGATTTTGAGATCCATCTTTTCACACTGAAGACAACTGAGGGACTCAAATGCAACTTTTACAGAAGATTCAAACACTCACTGCTGATGATCCAGAAGAAAACACAATGTTTTAAGAGCTGGGGGTGAAATGTTGAATTTGAAGATCAGGGTTAATTTAACTTTTGTTGTCTTTGAAACATGTAGCATCTGAATAGGGACTGACTCAGAGTAAATATGGCCCTGGATTTCCCCCCAAATAGACCTCACCACAAATACACCAGCCACTAATATCTCACTGTATATTACAACAGTCAATACATCGCATTTATGGCAGATAACACCACAAAACCAATAGTGATTGAAAATATATATATTTTATTATTATTATATTATTTTTATATTATTATTATATTATTATATTATTTTATTTATAAAAAATGTATATGACATATACTGATAAACATAAACATAGAATCAAGAAACCTGAAACAAGAGAACTATTCTAATATTTGAGCATTCGAGTGTGTGTGTGTGTGTGTGTGTGCGTGTGTGTGTGTGTGCGCGTGTGTGTGTGTGTGCGCGTGTGTGTGTGTGTGCGCGGGTGTGTGTGTTTGTGTCTGTGTCTGTGTCTGTGTGTGTGTGTGTGTGTGTGTGTGTGTGTGTGCTCTTGTTTTTGTGACATATCAGGACACAACTCTGTATAATGACATGTGAATGTTTGGACTAAGGCAGGGGTTCTCAGACTTTTTTATTCAAAGGCATCCAAACCTTATATTCACCCTTAAAATGCATTGTCAAAGGCGTCATTCACAATTGATTCATTTATTTTTGCTATTCAGTTTTGCATTTGTTTTACAGTTTTTGCAATATATATTTAGGTGTGTATTAAAATATTTCATTTAATGATCTGATTTTTTATCTGTGACTGAACACTTTTGCTGGAAAATTAATCCCACACATTGAGAGCTTTACAGATTATTTGAGTAGTGAGTTTAAAGAACATTAAAAAATGTTTTATCTTCCCAATTTCTCTCTTCCAGCTGTACTTGGTTGGATGATTCCTAATGGAATGGGTTTTTCTCTGGTTGTGCTTTGTCTGACTCTGATTTTAATTTTGACCAGGAATCACAGAATATTTCGCTATATGTATTTTAAATTTGGTTATGATTACAGATAAGATATAATGTATTGCAACACACATTATTGATAATTAGAATTTTATAATGCATTAAGTATAAAAAACAGGCTTTAAAGGGATACTCCACCCCAAAATGAAAATTTTGTCATTCACTTACCCCCAGGTTTCTATAATAACCCCCTTATTATTGATGTTTTTGGAGGGATGCTCATTTCTAAATCATGCCCTATTGCTTCACATTTAGCTACGGGGCTGCTGCTATGCTGTCCCATAGACTGACAAGTAAATAACAGTGTCATGGTCCATAAAAGTATAAAAGAAATTATCAGAATAGGCCTAATAGGGTGGAGTATCCCTTTAAGCGAAGTGTAACCGATTATTTATTTTAATTTAATTTCTTTAGACCATTAAACTGTGAATATCTGTGAATGTTTTTATTTGAGAATCAAATTTTATTTGTGAACAATTTATTTTTGTGAAGCTCCTAACATATATTTGTGGATCTCATTCTATTTATTTGTGAATGTAAAATTTGTACATTTGATTTGGAATTAAGTAATTCTAACTCCACGCTAGTCACTGGTTACTCGGAAATTGCTTTGGGTGATCGTGTATTTCCAAAAAGCATCGTCATCGCTATCTGTACAGCCACGACACAGCCCAGATCAACAGATCTGCAAAGGATTCTGTCAACATATGTCTGAAATATTGAAGTTTGTTTGCATAATTTGCATCAATGTTTTTTTCTTTTATATTTATCACTATAAAGTTGTTTTGAAGCAATCTAATTATATAATCTGTATTGTATCTATATTGTTACATTTATATTTAATATTGCAATATGGAAGAGTCCTAACTTTTCCTAAAGTGTCTTCATCATCTTCATCTACTATGGTTTTACTTTTCCTCATTTGTATTATTCTTTTTAATGGACTTCCCTCGCTTAAACGTACAATTATACTGAGATTCTTTATTTTAAAAGATTAAGTTATTATACTTATATTTTGTAATAAACGTATATCTTTGAAACTCCAGATGTTTTTTTTTCTCTCTAATCAGTTTACTTTTTCTCAACTGAAAAAAAAGATAATATGTTTGACCAAATCAAATTTCTTAATTCAAATTAAACTATACATGATTGTATCACAAATTATCAGTATAAATCTATTTGGATTAACTTAATCAAATAACCAGTTAAATACAAATCTAAATTGTACCTTGTTTGTAAAAAAAAAAAAAAAAAAAGAAGCTTTTTACACTCTTGAAAAGTAAAATATCTCAGCGAGGGTTGTGTGTAGTGTTTTTCCTCTCGGTGTTCTGAGTGACGGTGTGTGTTATCTCAGTGAGGGTTGTGTGTAGTGTTTTTCCTCTCGGTGTGTTCGGAGTGACGGTGTGTGTTATCTCAGCGAGGGTCGTGTGTGGTGTTTCTCCTCTCTGTGTGTTCGGAGTGACGGTGTGTGTTATCTCAGTGAGAGTTGTGTGTAGTGTTTTTCCTCTCGGTGTGTTCGGAGTGACGGTGTGTGTTACCTCAGTGAGGGTTGTGTGTGGTGTTTCTCCTCTCTGTGTGTTCGGAGTGACGGTGTGTGTTATCTCAGTGAGGGTTGTGTGTAGTGTTTCTCCTCTCGGTGTGTTCGGAGTGACGGTGTGTGTTATCTCAGCGAGGGTCGTGTGTGGTGTTTCTCCTCTCTGTGTGTTCGGAGTGACGGTGTGTGTTATCTCAGCGAGGGTCGTGTGTGGTGTTTCTCCTCTCGGTGTGTTCTGAGTGACGGTGTGTGTTATCTCAGTGAGGGTTGTGTTTGGTGTTTCTCCTCTCTGTGTGTTCTGAGTGACGGTGTGTGTTATCTCAGTGAGGGTTGTGTTTGGTGTTTCTCCTCTCTGTGTGTTCGGAGTGACGGTGTGTGTTATCTCAGTGAGGGTTGTGTGTAGTGTTTCTCCTCTCTGTGTGTTCTGAGTGACGGTGTGTGTTATCTCAGCGAGGGTTGTGTGTGGTGTTTCTCCTCTCGGTGTGTTCGGAGTGACGGTGTGTGTTATCTCAGTGAGGGTTGTGTGTGGTGTTTCTCCTCTCGGTGTGTTCGGAGTGACGGTGTGTGTTATCTCAGCGAGGGTCGTGTGTGGTGTTTCTCCTCTCTGTGTGTTCTGAGTGACGGTGTGTGTTATCTCAGTGAGGGTTGTGTGTAGTGTTTCAGCTCTGTGTGTTCGGAGTGACGGTGTGTGTTATCTCAGTGAGGGTTGTGTGTGGTGTTTCTCCTCTCGGTGTGTTCTGAGTGACGGTGTGTGTTATCTCAGTGAGGGTTGTGCGTAGTGTTTCTCCTCTGTGTGTTCGGAGTGACTGTGTGTGTTATCTCAGCGAGGGTTGTGTGTGGTGTTTCTCCTCATGGTGTGTTCTGAGTGACGGTGTGTGTTATCTCAGCGAGGGTCGTGTGTGGTGTTTCTCCTCTCGGTGTGTTCTGAGTGACGGTGTGTGTTATCTCAGCGAGGGTTGTGTGTGGTGTTTCTCCTCTCTGTGTGTTCCGAGTGACGGTGTGTGTTATCTCAGTGAGGGTTGTGTGTGGTGTTTCTCCTCTCGGTGTGTTCGGAGTGACGGTGTGTGTTATCTCAGTGAGGGTTGTGTGTGGTGTTTCTCCTCTCGGTGTGTTCGGAGTGACGGTGTGTGTTATCTCAGCGAGGGTCGTGTGTGGTGTTTCTCCTCTCGGTGTGTTCTGAGTGACGGTGTGTGTTATCTCAGCGAGGGTTGTGTGTGGTGTTTCTCCTCTCTGTGTGTTCCGAGTGACGGTGTGTGTTATCTCAGTGAGGGTTGTGTGTGGTGTTTCTCCTCTCGGTGTGTTCGGAGTGACGGTGTGTGTTATCTCAGTGAGGGTTGTGTGTGGTGTTTCTCCTCTCGGTGTGTTCGGAGTGACGGTGTGTGTTATCTCAGCGAGGGTCGTGTGTGGTGTTTCTCCTCTCTGTGTGTTCTGAGTGACGGTGTGTGTTATCTCAGTGAGGGTTGTGTGTAGTGTTTCAGCTCTGTGTGTTCGGAGTGACGGTGTGTGTTATCTCAGTGAGGGTTGTGTGTGGTGTTTCTCCTCTCGGTGTGTTCTGAGTGACGGTGTGTGTTATCTCAGTGAGGGTTGTGCGTAGTGTTTCTCCTCTGTGTGTTCGGAGTGACTGTGTGTGTTATCTCAGCGAGGGTTGTGTGTGGTGTTTCTCCTCATGGTGTGTTCTGAGTGACGGTGTGTGTTATCTCAGTGAGGGTTGTGTGTAGTGTTTCTCCTCTCTGTGTGTTCTGAGTGACGGTGTGTGTTATCTCAGTGAGGGTTGTGTGTGGTGTTTCTCCTCTCGGTGTGTTCGGAGTGACGGTGTGTGTTATCTCAGTGAGGGTTGTGTGTGGTGTTTCTCCTCTCGGTGTGTTCGGAGTGACGGTGTGTGTTATCTCAGTGAGGGTTGTGTGTGGTGTTTCTCCTCTCGGTGTGTTCGGAGTGACGGTGTGTGTTATCTCAGTGAGGGTTGTGTGTGGTGTTTCTCCTCTCGGTGTGTTCGGAGTGACGGTGTGTGTTATCTCAGTGAGGGTTGTGTGTGGTGTTTCTCCTCTCTGTGTGTTCCGAGTGACGGTGTGTGTTATCTCAGTGAGGGTTGTGTGTGGTGTTTCTCCTCTCTGTGTGTTCCGAGTGACGGTGTGTGTTATCTCAGTGAGGGTTGTGTGTGGTGTTTCTCCTCTCTGTGTGTTCGGAGTGACGGTGTGTGTTATCTCAGTGAGGGTTGTGTGTGGTGTTTCTCCTCTCGGTGTGTTCGGAGTGACGGTGTGTGTTATCGCAGTGAGGGTTGTGTGTGGTGTTTCTCCTCTCTGTGTGTTCGGAGTGACGGTGTGTGTTACCTCAGTGAGGGTTGTGTGTGGTGTTTCTCCTCTCTGTGTGTTCGGAGTGACGGTGTGTGTTATCTCAGTGAGGGTTGTGTGTAGTGTTTCTCCTCTCTGTGTGTTCCGAGTGACGGTGTGTGTTATCTCAGTGAGGGTTGTGTGTGGTGTTTCTCCTCTCTGTGTGTTCGGAGTGACGGTGTGTGTTATCTCAGTGAGGGTTGTGTGTGGTGTTTCTCCTCTCTGTGTGTTCGGAGTGACGGTGTGTGTTATCTCAGTGAGGGTTGTGTGTGGTGTTTCTCCTCTCGGTGTGTTCTGAGTGAAGGTGTGTGTTATCTCAGCGAGGGTTGTGTGTAGTGTTTTTCCTCTCGGTGTGTTCTGACTGACGGTGTGTGTTATCTCAGCGAGGGTTGTGTGTGGTGTTTCTCTTCTCGGTGTGTTCGGAGTGACGGTGTGTGTTATCTCAGCGTGGGTTGTGTGTGGTGTTTCTCCTTTCGGTGTGTTCTGAGTGACGGTGTGTGTTATCTCCGTGTGTAGTGTTTCTCCTCTCGGTGTGTTCTGAGTGACGGTGTGTGTTATCTCAGTGAGGGTTGTGTGTAGTGTTTCTCCTCTGTGTGTTCGGAGTGACTGTGTGTGTTATCTCAGTGAGGGTTGTGTGTAGTGTTTCTCCTCTCTGTGTGTTCGGAGTGACGGTGTGTGTTATCTCAGTGAAGGTTGTGTGTAGTGTTTCTCCTCTCTGTGTGTTCGGAGTGACGGTGTGTGTTATCTCAGCGAGGGTCGTGTGTGGTGTTTCTCCTCTCTGTGTGTTCGGAGTGACGGTGTGTGTTATCTCAGTGAGGGTTGTGTGTGGTGTTTCTCCTCTCGGTGTGTTCGGAGTGACGGTGTGTGTTATCTCAGTGAGGGTTGTGTGTGGTGTTTCTCCTCTCGGTGTGTTCTGAGTGACAGTGTGTGTTATCTCAGCGAGGGTCGTGTGTGGTGTTTCTCCTCTCTGTGTGTTCGGAGTGACGGTGTGTGTTATCTCAGTGAGGGTCGTGTGTAGTGTTTCTCCTCTCGGTGTGTTCGGAGTGACGGTGTGTGTTATCTCAGTGAGGGTTGTGTGTGGTGTTTCTCCTCTCGGTGTGTTCGGAGTGACGGTGTGTGTTATCTCAGTGAGGGTTGTGTGTGGTGTTTCTCCTCTAGGTGTGTTCTGACTGACGGTGTGTGTTATCTCAGTGAGGGTTGTGTGTGGTGTTTCTCCTCCCGGTGTGTTCGGAGTGACGGTGTGTGTTATCTCCGTGAGGGTTGTGTGTAGTGTTTCTCTTCTCGGTGTGTTCTGAGTGACGGTGTGTGTTATCTCCGTGTGTAGTGTTTCTCCTCTCGGTGTGTTCTGAGTGACGGTGTGTGTTATCTCAGTGAGGGTTGTGTGTAGTGTTTCTCCTCTGTGTGTTCGGAGTGACTGTGTGTGTTATCTCAGTGAGGGTTGTGTGTAGTGTTTCTCCTCTCGGTGTGTTCGGAGTGACGGTGTGTGTTATCTCAGTGAGGGTCGTGTGTGTGTTCTGAGTGATGGTGTGTGTTATCTCAGTGAGGGTTGTGTGTAGTGTTTCTCCTCTCGGTGTGTTCGGAGTGATGGTGTGTGTTATCTCAGTGAGGGTCGTGTGTGTGTTCGGAGTGACGGTGTGTGTTATCTCAGTGAGGGTTGTGTGTGGTGTTTCTCCTCTCGGTGTGTTCTGAGTGACGGTGTGTGTTATCTCAGTGAGGGTTGTGTGTAGTGTTTCTCCTCTCGGTGTGTTCTGAGTGACGGTGTGTGTTATCTCCGTGTGTAGTGTTTCTCCTCTCGGTGTGTTCTGAGTGACGGTGTGTGTTATCTCAGTGAGGGTTGTGTGTGGTGTGGTGTTTCTCCTCTCGGTGTGTTCTGAGTGACGGTGTGTGTTATCTCAGTGAGGGTTGTGTGTGGTGTGGTGTTTCTCCTCTCGGTGTGTTCGGAGTGACGGTGTGTGTTATCTCAGCGAGGGTTGTGTGTGGTGTTTCTCCTCTCTGTGTGTTCGGAGTGACGGTGTGTGTTATCTCAGTGAGGGTTGTGTGTAGTGTTTCTCCTCTCGGTGTGTTCCGAGTGACGGTGTGTGTTATCACAGTGAGGGTTGTGTGTGGTGTTTCTCCTCTCGGTGTGTTCTGAGTGACGGTGTGTGTTATCTCCGTGTGTAGTGTTTCTCCTCTCGGTGTGTTCTGAGTGACGGTGTGTGTTATCTCAGCGAGGGTCGTCTGTAGTGTTTGGCTGCACTGAGCCTGTTTTGAGCCATGTGTTAAGAGTTGTGTTGCTTTGAATGAGTTTTGCAGGTGATGTTAACTGTTTAGCTCAGGTGACTGTTGCTAGTGCAGACTAGAGACCTGCGCGGGACACAATTTTCAGTCCCGCTCCCGCCCGCACCCGCAGTGTTTAGTACCGCTCCCGCAAAGATTTGTCATTTTTAGTCCCGCTCCCGCCCGCATCTGTGATATTATGTCCCGCTCCCGCCCGCAAATGCCCGCAAGACGGCAGGCAGGATCAGGGGCAGCGCTAGGACGTTTTCAGCCCCGAATAATTTTGTTAAATTGTGTCTCTCATAGAGCAAAACAATTAATCAGAAAAAGAAATGTGAATAAGATTGCAGCAGCCGTGATTACCTAATCATGTGCATATTACAGTTTTATTTATATTTTTCCATTTTGCATTAAAGCGATGTGCTTTTTTGCAGCGTTGAGCAGCGTTGCGCACTTGATATTCTTGATGCTGCTCTGATGCACTACATTACGCAATGCTCTGTTTGTTGTTAGGATGACTAAAAGTTCAGCGGTCTAGCTCATCAATGTCAAAATGATTAAAGAAGCGAACGAATGCCTGGTAAAATGCAAGTAGATAAAAATGTAATATTTGACTGTTTTACAATAGAAATGATCAACTACCGACAGTAGCTTATCCGGTGACGCAAATTACTCAACTTTTTAATTTATTTATTAAATTTTGCTTTTTTTAATTGAAAATATGCTATAATTTCCTTGATTCATTTATAATTAAAAATAAAATATTATTTGCAAATAGTTACAATTATTTCACTAACACAACTTAAGCCTTTCTTTTTCTTAATTCCCTTAAAATCGCATTTATATTAATTAATTCCTTTAAATAAAAATACCCAATTTTAGTTTGGGCTGAAGACCCGAATATCCAATGACCTTAGAACTGCCCCTGGGCAGGATGGATGTTCACTTTCTGTCTCACGAAAGGTCTTGTAAAAAAAAAAAAAAAAATGCGTGCACACATAATTCCTTGGTAACATATTTATTGGTAAGCCTGCATATGACCATACAAAACATTAAATAGGCCTCAGTAACCAACGCCAACAAAGATACACAATCGGCCCAGATTCCAATAGGCTTAATTATGTAGTCTAACTTAAAAAAAGGCATGGCCTACACGAACATTTGAAAAACAAAATAACATTTAAAACATTTAAACATAAAAACATTTAAAAACATACAAAACACGAAACGGTCCCGTATTACGAACAGCATAATATTCACAATAGTAGCCTAGGCGAACCGTAACCAAAAACAAAAATATAAAATCTGTTCGATTAGGAAATATTATTATCTATCTAATATATATAATTATATTAGATAACGTTCTGGTCACAATATAGGCTAGCCATGAACATTCGTAAAACATTGAGACTAAAAAACTATTTGGGCTTTGAGTACAGGTGTTAAACTGAAAATAGCCTGGGCTTACCTTTTAATAATAATAATAAAAATAAAAACTCAGCAGGTCGCTACCAGCATAAATGAAAATGATAAAAATAAAGGTAAAAGAATCAGCTGCTGCTTAGGCTATCGGGTTCTTTGAATAACCATGAAGGAAAAGTAGGTTGTTTACTGATGAGGGCTTCAGCACACTGCGTCTTTGCTCCAGTATGCGACCACAAATGCTGAAAGCCCGTTCGGACGGTGCGCTGGAGGCTGGGACACATAGTACATGGCGTGCCAGTTTGGAAAGTTTGGGAAATTCAAAGCAATGTTTCTTCCACCACGGGAGGATATCTTTGGGTTGGTGTGATTCGGATCCATCCAGTTTTACTTTCAAATACGCCTCTATCTCGGAATCTAAAGACTTCTGCGAGTCAGTACAGGTAGCACCTTAATCTTCCCATTCTTCAAAATCACGAAATGTCACCTTTTTAGGTGGAGGTGGCTCAGAATTTTCCTCAGCTTGGACATCAAACCCCAAGTCCTCAATCTGCTCTTTCACAGCTTCAGTCACATATTTTCTTTCATTTTCATCGACCATCTTAAGCTGACGCAGTTTGGGAGTCAGGAATGTTGCTATTTTATAGAGCATGTTAATTCCATTTGGAGCAAGGCTACTCGGTGACAACAGTTCGTCTAGACGTTGTACACAAGCAGATGCGATAACATTGAGTAGGGGGTCAACCTTGGCCACTTCGCAATGCTCTCTTTGCTTCACGGACCAAGGCAGAACAAGCGCCGCACTTAATGCCGTATTGTCCGACTCTAGGTCATTCGTTGCGTCTTTGAAGGGTTTGAGAAACGCCACCAGGGATTCAAGAGTGTGTTTATTGATGCAGCCTACTTTGTCATACTGCTTATTTTCCAGCAGTATTGTTGTGACCTCATCATACTGCTGTGAGACAGAATTCAGTATGTCCACAGTCGAATTCCATCGTGTCTCCACTGACTGTTTGAGAGACTTCCCCAGCTTGACTTGCAGGCCAGAATGTTTAAAATAGCTGACCAGTTTCTTCATGTTGGTGATAAGCTGGGCCGCTTCGGGGACTTGGCTCATCACAGCAGGTGAGAGAGCATGTGCGAGAACTGAATTCAGTACATGGGCACTACAATTCAGTCTAGTGAACCCACGTAAGGAGGCCACCATGTTAGCTCCTCTATCCGTAACAAAAACAATTTTTTTTCCCAAAAGTGAACAATCAATTCCAAAGACTCTTAAGTTCTGAAATAATAAAGCACAAATATTTTCACCTGTCTTTGGAGTGCATTCATCAAATGGGGCAGAAAATAGCACTCGAGATTCTAAATTGTAGTCTGAATCGACGTAATGTATGGTGGCTGACAGGAAAGAGGTTTTGCGGTATGTCTCTGTCCAAATATCAGTTGTCACAGCACATCCATATTTAATAATTGTCTCAGTCATGTCATCGACAACAGCCCTTCTAAATCTGTGTGCCCTGTCATCTACATGGCGTGACACAGTTGTTGGATGAGGCAGAATATCTCTCACATCATATCTGCCTATTGTGGTTGCCGTGTCTACCAAATGTTGTGTCAACTGAATGAATCCCTCACCAGCAATGCTGTCATATGGACGGAGGTCAGCAGAAACAAAGTCCACACATTTGTCTATTGTCTTCGCCTTTAGAGCACTTGACACTTTCGGCGTGTTTCCTCTAAACTCCAACAATCTTTGTCCTTTCAAGACTGTACATACATGACGCTTCAGGCCTGATGTTCCAGATTTGTGTCCGTTGTATGTTAACACCTTTTGGCATTTATCGCAGCAGGCAAAAGGTAGTTGATTCCCCTCTCCATCGTGCACAACCGAAAAAGACTGCCAAATGTCTGATTTGAGGTTTCGTGATTTTTTTGTAGTAAATGTGCCTTTCTTTATATTAGTACTTACATCTGAAGCGCTTAGGGCTATATCTGAAGCACTAGAGGTGCTCTGAGTCTGTTCCTCGTCCATGATGTCTATTTTGAACTTGAATGAAGTATTCGAACACGAAGCAGCGGGAAGGAATTGTCTCTAAACAAGTGTGCGCGAGATTACGCCCCCTCTACCCCAAACGACAACATCCACAAGTTTAGATTGCTTAAAACTTTTGATTGCTGACAAACAGAATCTCTCTCACAAGTACAAATTATGAACGCTACTTTAACCATTTATATATTTTACTTTACACTAATATTTAATTTGCGGGAGTGCAGCGTATCATCCCTCCCGCCCGCACCCGCAAGTGCACCGGATCACCCCGCCCGCGCCCGCAATGACCTTTCAAAATTTGAACTCCCGCGGGAGTGCAGACCTCTAGTGCAGACTGTAGTTAGAGTTTTGCACATGTAGCTCCAGTTGTGCTCACTGTCGTGTAGCAATCGAAAAAAACTGTAATAGCGATGTTCGAGCAGCCTTGTCAGCACGGACATCCGCTTTTAAATCCGGGACTGCAGATGATCGCAAACAACTCAACAACAATTAGCCGGTATTTTCACAGACATTTTCAACCTCTTCGTCTGTCTTTCTGTGGTTCCCTCGTGCTTCAAAAAAATCCACCATTGTGCCCATACCAAAGAAAAACAAAATCACATGCTTAAATGACTGGAGGCCCAGTGCTCTCACACCCATCTTCAGCAAGTGTTTTGAGAGACTTGCAGAGATTACATCTGCTTTGTGCTGCCTGCCTCACTGGATCCACTACAATTTTCATATTGTAGCAACGTTCTACAGACAATGCTATTGCTTTCACCCTACACACTTCTCTCTCCCACCTGAAAATACAACCCGAATTCCGGAAAAGTTGGGACGTTTTTTTTAATTTTAATAAAATGAAAACTAAAGGAATCTCAAATCACATGAGCCAATATTTTATTCACAATAGAACATAGATAACGTAGCAAATGTTTAAACTGAGAAATTTTACACTTTTATCCACTTAATTAGCTCATTTAAAATTTAATGCCTGCTACAGGTCTCAAAAAAGTTGGCACGGGGGCAACAAATGGCTAAAAAAGCAAGCAGTTTTGAAAAGATTCAGCTGGGATAACATCTAGTGATTAATTAAGTTAATTGATATCAGGTCTGTAACATGATTAGCTATAAAAGCTTTGTCTTAGAGAAGCAGAGTCTCTCAGAAGTAAAGATGGGCAGAGGCTCTCCAATCTGTGAAAGACTGCGTAAAAAAATTGTGGAAAACTTTAAAAACAATGTTCCTCAACGTCAAATTGCAAAGGCTTTGCAAATCTCATCATCTACAGTGCATAACATCATCAAAAGATTCAGAGAAACTGGAGAAATCTCTGTGCGTAAGGGACAAGGCCGGAGACCTTTATTGGATGCCCGTGGTCTTCGGGCTCTCAGACGACACTGCATCACTCATCGGCATGATTGTGTCAATGACATTACTAAATGGGCCCAGGAATACTTTCAGAAACCACTGTCGGTAAACACAATCCGCCGTGCCATCAGCAGATGCCAACTAAAGCTCTATCATGCAAAAAGGAAGCCATATGTGAACATGGTCCAGAAGCGCCGTCGTGTCCTGTGGGCCAAGGCTCATTTAAAATGGACTATTTCAAAGTGGAATAGTGTTTTATGGTCAGACGAGTCCAAATTTGACATTCTTGTTGGAAATCACGGACGCCGTGTCCTCCGGGCTAAAGAGGAGGGAGACCTTCCAGCATGTTATCAGCATTCAGTTCAAAAGCCAGCATCTCTGATGGTATGGGGGTGCATAAGTGCATACGGTATGGGCAGCTTGCATGTTTTGGAAGGCTCTGTGAATGCTGAAAGGTATATAAAGGTTTTAGAGCAACATATGCTTCCCTCCAAACAACGTCTATTTCAGGGAAGGCCTTGTTTATTTCAGCAGGACAATGCAAAACCACATACTGCAGCTATAACAACAGGGTGGCTTCGTCGTAGAAGAGTCCGGGTGCTAACCTGGCCTGCCTGCAGTCCAGATCTTTCACCTATAGAGAACATTTGGCGCATCATTAAACGAAAAATACGTCAAAGATGACCACGAACTCTTCAGCAGCTGGAAATCTATGTAAGGCAAGAATGGGACCAAATTCCAACAGCAAAACTCCAGCAACTCATAGCCTCAATGCCCAGACATCTTCAAACTGTTTTGAAAAGAAAAGGAGATGCTACACCATGGTAAACATGCCCCGTCCCAACTATTTTGAGACCTGTAGCAGAAATCAAAATTGAAATGAGCTCATTTTGTGCATAAAATTGTAAACTTTCTCAGTTTAAACATTTGCTATGTTATCTATGTTCTATTGTGAATAAAATATTGGCTCATGTGATTTGAAAGTCTTTTAGTTTTCATTTTATTCAAATTTAAAAAACGTCCCAACTTTTCCGGAATTCGGGTTGTAAGAACACCTATGTGAGAATGCTGTTTGTGGACTACAGCTCAGCATTCAGCACCATAGTGCCTGCCACACTTGTTGCGAAGCTCCAGACTCTGGGACTAAACAGATCTCTGTGCAGCTGGATCCAGGACTTCCTGACAGACAGAAGTCAGGTGGTCAGAATGGGCAACAACACTTCATCCCCGCTGACCCTCAACACTGGTGCTCCTCAGGGCTGTGTCCTCAGCCCACTCCTGTACTCCCTGTACAGACATGCAGCCACACACAGCTCCAACGTCATCGTCAAATTCGCTGACGACACAATGGTGATAGGTAATATTACTTAAGTAATATTACTTGTTAAAACCCCCCACCAATCGTCGAGACTTTAACCAAAGGCAGACGATATGCTTTCTACAAAACAGCTTCAGCTTGCATACCTAAAATGTGGGCAGTCATCTATTTAAGCAACCAAAGGAGACATGCACACAGATGAAAAGACCGGCTGAAACCACCATCAACACACTAAACAAAGGTGAGGAACAGAATGTGACGCATCATAGGCTGCAACCAACCAGCAATAAAATAGGAAGCACTTGTCCCTCATCGGTTATCTCAAGAGTCAATCACCATCTCTTAGCTCATTCATACGGTCACAGCTACTTTGCCCATCGCCCATTATAGATCAACTAACATATTCTATAAAGGTGCAAAATGCATTTACTTACACATATTTGATAATCAAGATATTCCTTGATATATTTTAGGAATATTTAGAATAAAACAATAATAATAATAAATAAAACCCTTACTGAAAAAAAATGTGTAATGGTTTTACTGGTTATAATGGGACTTGTATTAGCTTTACTGAAAACTGTAATGGACCCTGTAGGTCTCTACTCGTAGTTGCCTTCTTTTGGTGGCTTATTAAAACCAATAAATCCTAATTCAATATGTCCCAAAACACACTACATTTGGTTAATGGTTAAAAGTTAAAGATTTGTAATGGTTGTTGTGGTTATGTGTAGTGGAAACCATTATATTAACCATTATATCGGTTATACAGTGGTATTGTGGCTGCTGAGTGTCACATGACAAGCATGAGAACCCCCACCCACCCCCACACACACTTCACTCAAAAATAATGAGTGCATGATGCCCCTGACACAACAAAACATTATTTGTCAAATAAATGAAACCTGATGAAACATTCATTTAGTTTAAATTGTTATAGATTACTTCTAGAGATTGCAGTGATACATTACATGGTGACAAATGACTGAGTGAATAATACTCCAAGTAGATTACGATACATTTTTTAAATTGTGTCCCTAAAAGCACAAGTGGCCCCTGTCTGGCCCTCCCAGTTACTTTGGTCTGGAACCGCCCCTGCTCTCAAGCTCTGTCAGGATGGATGGGGTGGACACACATTTTCAGGTTTCTCCAGAAATATTTGATCAGGTTCAATCCCAGGCTCTGGCTGGGCCACTTTGTTTAGCGCAATAATTTAATTATTTGTATTTATGGAGTTATATGTTCTTATGGGCTGTTAACATTTACAGAGTGGTAAGACACTTCCTGCCACCGAAAAACAACCCCATGTCATGAGGCTGCTACTTTTGGTATTTTACACTGTGAGCACAGTAAAATGGCAGATGGGACAGGAGAGTGTTTTACTGACATATAGCTAGTCTAACCACATCTCATCAGAATGAATTGAATGTGGTCATAATGAGATATGCTGGTTCGGCTTTTTAATAAAAGCATTTCTTGTCAAGAAAAAAAAGGGGACAAAAACGCTTAAGACTTTGCATTCATATTCTGCAGTTCTGTGGCCGCGTACTAGTTTCAATAGTTTAATCAGCACCACAGGATCTTGTCTCCATGGTTACACGCGGGATTTATGTCGACTGCAAGTGACTTCGTAGTTCCGTTTATTTTTTCTTATCTTCACCACCTGGCAACTGCAGTAAAATGTCGAGAGATTCAAACAAAAAATAATCAATAAATAGAACAAAAAAATAAATAAAAATAAAAAAGACTGCAGGGGATGTCACCAGCAGAAGCGCAAGTTTGAGAGTTCAAGGGCAAATGTGCAGCTGTGTTGGCAGCTGCCAGACCACGCACCTTTGTGAACACCGATTTTCCGGAAATATTTGCAGCTTTTAATGTCCATGTGGTGTTGCGTGTTCGGTGCAGTTTCCTCTAAACTTGAAATGGATTTGATGTTCTCTCTCATTGTACTGTTTGCAGACATAGTACTACGCTACGTTTATTCTGGTAAGTCATTAATTATGACTTTAATGCATGGTTTTTTTCTCTTTTTTTTCTGGCGGTTGGACTAATACAAGTAATCCCGCAGGTCATAAATAACTTTGTTTTCTAACTCCACGAGTGCAATCGTGTTTATCTAAAAGGGTAGGCTACTTTTCCTTTCTTTACTCATAGCTAAAAAGCCATGTGTTGACTCTGAAAGACATACTTTAATTATGTGCATTTATGGAATATTTAATACATTTCGTATTAATCCATGCTAATTTTTAACATGAACAATGCGCTGTCAATTTAATTCTTAGTCACTTCAATAACAAAATAGACTCGGTACAGGAAAGATCCCTGAAAAGTACCACACCCCTCAGGTCTCAGTGGGTACATGTGTCATGTGTGAACACGTGCAGGATACTTGTTACTGGCAGTGAGCTTTGAAAAGTGGTGGAGACACCACGCAACTCGTTTTGCTAGTTTTTAATTAATAACCTAACTTTGGACTGGGTTTAGAGTTGGAAAAGCTTAATTTGCTTTTCAAAAATACATCGATCCAGGTGCGGTGTTCTGTCAGATTTTACTACCTCCCATTAAAACATTGGATATAGTAGCTACAGTTTAACAATGAAAAATGCTACTGTAAAGTTATAATTTATTAACCCTTTCAGTAATTCAAATACAGTAATTATGTGATATATTCGCGGTTGTGGGATACAGCTACAGGAAACCAACAATAAATAATGTTTTTCTACCTATTAGATTGTGTTTTATTAAAGTCTACAGCTCCCCTAAACCTACCCTTACAGTAATGCAGATACATTAAATATTGTTGTTCAGCATTAGAATAAGGACGCAGTATTGATGTGCGCATGCGCAGTAAACCCTGGTAGGATCACATGTCAGGACACTGGCTCCAGAGCATTTTGATCGCAGGTGCTGAAGGGGGATCATTCACAGGGGGAGCTGGGCAATTTAGGGCTCCAGATTCATCCTTCTCACTGGTAGCTCTTTTGCAACTAACTTTCTCAGCAAAGAGGTTTTTTTTTTTTTTTTTGCTACAACATGCTGTTAATCAATACATGCTGATGAACTTTTATCGTTGCTTATTTATATGGAAACGAAATTGATTAACTTGAATGTTACTTGTAACCCGTTCTTTTTCTCAAAGCACTATAAACTATAATAAATAATTTAAATGTATTTTTTTCCCCTGAGACGTTCATAATCATTTTGCCGGTGCTTTGAGGGGATTGCTTTATGCGCGAGCTCGTATGGAATGATATTGCGGACTTTATTCAAAAGGCATTGCAAATTGTATTTGCAATTGCGTTTTCAATTTGTGGACGCATAAAATGTGACATAATCCAAACGCAAATGCAAATCGCGCATTACCGTTTTCATTTTCGATTAAGTGAATGCACGGTGTCTGCCAAATTTAAAATGGAAAAGCAAAGTCAGTTTGCAATTGTGTTTCCCATATCTTACGAGCTATGAGCCTGTCATATTTAAATAGCAATATTAATTACCACATTTGCCTTTTCACTCTCTCTGCACTGTGCATGTAAACTGCCAAAACTCAAATGGAATCGCAATACCTTTTGCATTTGAATTTCCAACGTCTACACGGAAACCTGTCAATCAAGTGACAGGGGTGGGGCCATTTTATTGGGCGTGTTTGCATTGGGAAGTGAAGATCATACTTAAATGTACCATGTTTTTACTAGGGTAAATATAAGTTAACGATAGTGTTTATAATTAAGCCACAGTAGCCACAAATGTACAGTTGTCTGAGACGTTATGAAATGTTCTTTAATATCATGAACCATAAAATGTAGTCAGTGTTCTGCTATTGTTTATTTTCATAATAGGCCACACCTTAAGATGGTCACAGATCTGGTACTTCAGTGTAGCTTGGTAGCTCAGTGGTTAGTGACTGTCATCTCTAATGGCATACCATCTTTTAGCGCGTGTTCGAAACCCGGGCCAACACAGACGTTCTTTACTTTTTTGTTTATCCTACTAACTTCAGCCGCCAAACGGGCGATCATACAGTGAGGAAAATTGCAGTAGTCAAGGCGAGCTGACATGTTATCAAGTACGCTGCTGTTTGCAGAATTACCGGACCTGCGTCCTCGCAGACATCACACTCCCGAGTCGAATGCACAAAGTCTGAACTACTGAGGATGCAAGTCCGAAATCAGCGGCTGAAGTTAGTAGGATAAACAAAAAAATAAAGAACGTCTGTGTTGGCCCGGGTTTCGAACACGCGCTAAAAGATAGTATGTCATTAGAGATGACAGTCACTAACCACTGAGCTACCAAACTACACTGACTACATTTTATGGTTCATGATGTTAAAGAACATTTCATAACGTCTCAGACAACTGTACATTTGTGGCTACTGTGGCTTAATTATAAACACTATCGTTAACTCATATTTACCCTAGTAAAAACATGGTACATTTTAGTACGATCGTCACTTCCCAATGCAAACACGCCCAATAAAATGGCCCCACCCCTGTCACTTGATTGACAGGTTTCCATGTAGACGTTGGAATTTAAATGCAAAAGGTATTGCGATTCCATTTGAGTTTTGGCAGTTTACATGCACAGTGCAGAGAGAGTGAAAAGGCAAATGTGGTAATTAATATTGCTATTTAAATTTGACAGGCTCATAGCTCGTAAGATATGGAAAACACAATTGTAAACGGACTTTGCATTTCCATTTTAAATTTGGCAGACACTGTGCGTTCACTTAATCGAAAATGAAAACGGTAATGCGCGATTTGCATTTGCGTTTGGATTATGTCACATTTTATGCGTCCACAAATTGAAAACGCAATTGCAAATACAATTTGCAATGCCTTTTGAATAATGTCCGCAATATCATTCCATAGACATGGGTACCAGTTCAGTCATTTCGTTCACGAACGATAAGATCTCTAGATCTAGTTCAGACTCATATGAAACTCGTTCTCTGAAGGGCGTATTCGTTCACTACATTCAACAAATCACATGCTCTGTTACATCTCATACTCAAAGGCTATTGGCTCGAGGTTGTAACTCTTTGACAGGATGAAATGGTTGTTACCCGGTTCACTGAGCTGCGCATGCGTTGCTAATAGCGCCACGCTGTTGTGGAGGGAGGAACTTCACTGAACGAGAAATATGAGTCAGTGGATTACGTGAACGAGAACGATTCGTTCGCCTAAAAGATTCGTTCAAAAAGAACGATTCGTTCACGAACGACACATCACTAGCATTTTTCAATCTGCAGGGGCGCCGAGCAGAGCTAACATCAGAGAGCACAAGGTGTGTGTCGTGTGCGCGTGCATTTATTGATAGATTGCTAATGCTATGATAATACATCTGCATCGGTGCAGTTCTTTGTCATAAATGCATTGCAGTTTACATAATGTAATGTTACTGGAGCATTGGGAGCACACGGGACGGCTCGGTTTCTCATCCAATAATACGTTTCGCTGCGTTCACCTTCAGCCCTTGTGTGAAAGTTGTTTTTTATTCCTACAAAAATGAAGTGATTAACACCCATGGAAATTCAGAAAACGATCATGATTTATTTGCATTTACTTTTTAAAATTACAGACATATTATTATGTATTTTGACATTACATTATGCAGCCATACACAGAAATGATTAAAGACACACATCATTGTCTGAAAGCACTAGATGGCCCATAGAGAGAATGTGGAGTTATTTTGTTTTGTATTATTAAATATAGTTTTGTATTAAGTAATAATGAATCAGGAGGAGTGTCATGATACATAAATTAGAGTAAGCGTAGAGTAAAGGGATTTTTGATTTTCTTGATTTATACGATTTATACTAGATTTGTACTTGATTTATAGAAGTGGCAAATTGATAATTCATGTTGTTATTTTTAATAAATAGAAATAAATATAGAACAGATTAATCATATTGCCAATAGACAATTACATTAATACATGGTTTGTCTATATTCTTAATGAATATTAGCTGGTTAGTTAAAATACATAAAATGACATCAATTTTCATGGGTTGACTTTATGAATATCCAACCGTATTGTTGATTATAAAGGCTAAAAAGCTAAAAAACTAAAATAATTTATATTTCATTGTAGATGGATATATGACATTTTTTCTTGTCGTGCGGGAGTAGGTCTGCAAATGAGCAACAGTCAGGTGAGAACAGAACGTAGACAGCCTCTCACACACACAATACCACTGTGTTCCCAAGATTCATTTCAGTCATTGAACCCTGACATTGTTTTAATTTTCTGCCAATTTCCCTGTACATTTTATAAGAAAAAGCAGTGGTATCGTCAAAGGAAAAAATTCCTATCTGAGGTTTGTATGTGAGCATAGAAATGCAAACAGTAAAATGTTGTGTTTGTACTGGAAACATGTGTGCGTGTGTTTCTACAGTGAATGAATCAGGAGGTCTTCATTGTAAAAAAAAAAAAAAAAAATCGACATTCCCTATTTTCTAGTGGTCACATCCAATAATAATTTTTTTATTACAGTGTTGTATATGGCTCAGTCAGTACTCCTACTCCCATATATGAAATACAGGGAATACAATGGAATAGTGGATTGCAGTAAGGTTAGTAGCATACCACCCTACCCTAATAGTCAAATAATATTTTTTTAATCATACCCTTATTGGGGGCTGAGCCCCCCTAAAATCAAAATCCTAGAATCGCCCCTGGGTAGCGCTGACTTCTCCAAACTTTAGAATGGGACACAAATCTGAGCATTAGTCATGTAGTGTATTTCAGCCTTTACAGTGCATACATTTGATCAATGCATCTTTACCCAAGACAACATGTTTTACTTTAAAAACTAAAAAACTTGTCTTCTGACTGGATTTAAAAACATTCCAACTTTAATTCAGACTTTATTCATGACCACTGAAAGTTAAAACAAAATCACAGTATAACTTACAGTAGATAATGTATTGCAGTATACAGTAAATGGAGAAGACCATCCAGTTATAAAAATACTATCATATCTAAGAGCAATAAGTATTAGAAAACACAAATTCTTGATTAGCTTTTCAGTAATGATCTAAATAAAAATAAACAATAGAAACAAGTAGAGAACTGAGTTTGATGTAGCACATATCATGTGATATTGACCTTATGAAATGTTTCAAGAATCTCTCAACTCAGCCTGATCTCACAATCAAAACGTACATATTTAGACGTAAATTAAAACTGTCCAATACGTATGTGCCTTTACGTATTTACAGTGTCGTTTACGCATTATCTGGACGTAATTACAGGTTCGATACGTATCTAAATTTACGTAAAAACAACCTCAAATACGTACAGATAGAACGTGTTCTCTGACCAGTCAGTTATCCATAGAAATTTTCTCATGAAGCTGCTTTTCAATGCGTATCTGATTAATTTGTTTAATACTTATGTATATTTTCCCTTTTTATAATTTTTTTTTGATAAATGTAAGATCCCTAAACCCCACCTGAAGCTAAACCTACCCATTTTATACAGAATGTTAAAAGAATAAAACATGTACAGAAATTTGTAGGAAAATGACAATTTTAGTAAAAATATAACATTAAAACGTTATTTTGAGCCACTAACGTTAATCCTACACCTACCCCTAAACCTACCCATAACCATTTCTTAAAACTACATAACGTTACTGTTATAAATAAACGAATAACAGACAAACAAACGTAAAGTTAATCATTTATTTTTTCGAAAATATCAAAAGTGGTACCAAAAGTAGTTCAAATGATAATGAGTTCCAGTCGCAGTCCTCTCTGGAGGTAATAGTTTTTATAAGGTACAGAGCAAAATTTAATTTATTAATCCGTGAAATTATGAATCTGTCTTCTCTCCGTGAAGGCGCACTGGCGCAGTACTGAATCTGATTTCAAATGTCTGTCAACTGAAACACAGCATGTCGCAATCTGTGACGAATTAGGTGAGAACCAATGAGATTTCGATATCAGTGCCATAAACCATGTCGTAACGTTTCTCGAGGGTGGCGCACTGGCGCTATTTTTTTCAAATTCAAATTATAACGAGCGCGGGCTTTGACTGTGACAATCACTGTTGCTGAGAATGAAGATTGAAGATCGATTGATAAAGGGCTGAATTTGGATATGTTCCTTGCAAACATCTGGATTCTAAAGATATGGAGTACAGCAAACAAATAAAATGGATGTGATTTGTAATTGTATGCTGTGCTTTTGTGTATCTATGGTTGTATTGTCAGTCTTTGGATAGGAGAAAATCATGGTGTAAAGAACAGAAACTGCTATTTGTTAATAACTGGAATCTTTTCTGGGAGCGTCCTAGGCTGTTTTGCGCTGATGGATTACACCCCAGCAGAATCGGAGCGGAGCTGCTCTCTGACAACATCTCCAGGACACTTCGCTCCATGTGACTAGTAAGACAATTCTCTAATAACTATTATGATGAGTTTTGTTCCACCCGCTTAAATGATAAAAGTACTTGTGCTGTAAAAACTATTAAGACTGTGTCTGTTCCCCGAATAGTGAGGTCAAAATATAATGTAGGATCTAGAAAAAATCTCATCGTAATTAAACCAGAAAAATGTAAAGTAAATGAACAAAAACAATTTTTAAAGTTTGGGCTCATAAATATTAGATCACTCACACCCAAAGCAGTTATTGTAAATGAAATGATCACAGAAAATAGTTTTGATGTACTCTGCTTGACTGAAACCTGGCTAAAACCAAATGATTATTTTGGTCTAAATGAGTCTACTCCACCAAACTACTGTTATAAACATGAGCCCCGTCAGACTGGTCGTGGAGGAGGTGTTGCAACAATATATAGTGATATTCTCAATGTTACCCAGAAAACAGGATACAGGTTTAACACATTCGAAATACTTCTGCTTAATGTTACACTGTCAGACATGCAAAAGAAATCTAATGTATCTCTTGCTCTGGCTACTGTGTATAGACCACCAGGGCCGTATACAGAATTCCTAAAAGAATTTGCAGATTTCCTCTCAGACCTTCTAGTTACAGTTGATAAGGCGCTAATCATGGGAGATTTTAATATTCACGTTGATAATGCAAATGATACATTAGGACTTGCGTTTACTGACCTAATAAACTCCTTTGGAGTCAAGCAAAATGTCACCGGGCCCACTCATCATTTTGATCATACACTAGATCTAATTATATCGCATGGAATCGATCTTACTGCTATAGATATTGTACCCCAATGTGATGATATTACAGACCATTTCCTTGTATCATGCATGCTGCGTATAACTGATATTAACTATATGTCTCAGCGTTACCGTCTGGGCAGAACTATTGTTCCAGCCACCAAAGACAGATTCGCAAATAACCTGCCTGATCTATCTCAACTGCTATTTGTACCCAAAAATACACATGAATTAGACGAAATTACTGACAACATGGGCACTATTTTCTCTAATACATTAGAAGCTGTTGCCCCCATCAAATTGAAAAAGGTTAGAGAAAAACGTACTGTGCCATGGTATAACAGTAATACTCACTCTCTCAAGAAAGTAACTCGTAGTCTTGAACGCAAATGGAGAAAAACTAACTTGGAAGTTTTTAAAATTGCATGGAAAAACAGTATGTCCAGGTATAGACAGGCTCTAAAAACTGCTAGGGCAGAGCATATCCACAAACTCATTGAAAATAACTAAAACAATCCAAGGTTTTTATTTAGCACAGTGGCTAAATTAACAAATTACCAGACGCCACCTGATTCAAATATTCCACCAACGTTAAATAGTAATGACTTTATGAATTTCTTCACTGATAAAATAGATAACATTAGAAATACAATAGCAAATGTAGATTCTACAGCGTCTAACACTTCAGTTTCATCCATCGCACCCAAAGATAAACTGCAGTGCTTTACAAATATAGGACAGGAAGAGCTAAATAAACTTATCACTGTATCTAAACCAACAACATGTTTATTAGATCCTGTACCCACTAAATTACTAAAAGAGCTGTTACCTGTAGCCGAAGAACCGCTTCTCAATATCATTAACTCGTCGTTATCTTTAGGTCACGTCCCAAAACCATTCAAGCTGGCGGTTATCAAGCCTCTTATTAAGAAACCAAAACTAGATCCTAGTGTACTGGCAAATTATAGGCCTATTTCAAATCTTCCATTTATGTCTAAAATTTTAGAAAAAGTTGTGTCTGCTCAATTGAGCACCTTCCTGCATAAAAATGATCTGTATGAAGAATTTCAGTCAGGTTTTAGGCCCCACCATAGCACAGAAACTGCACTTGTTAAAATTACAAATGACCTGCTTCTTGCGTCAGATCAAGGCTGCATCTCATTTCTAGTCTTACTTGATCTTAGTGCTGCGTTCGACACCATAGATCATGACATACTCAAAGATCGATTACAAAACTATACAGGTATTCAAGGGCAGGCTCTAAGATGGTTTAGATCCTACCTGTCCGATCGCTACCATTTTGTTTACTTAAATGGGGTGTCATCTCATTTATCATCAGTAAAATATGGAGTGCCACAAGGATCCGTCCTAGGTCCCCTTCTATTTTCAATATACATGTTGCCCCTTGGTAATATTATTAGAAAATACGGAATTAGCTTCCACTGTTATGCTGATGATACTCAGCTATATATCTCAACAAGACCAGATGAAACTTCCCAATTATCTAAGCTAACAGAGTGTGTTAAAAATGTAAAAGATTGGATGACAAATAATTTTCTCCAATTAAATTCGGATAAGACAGAGATATTAATTATTGGACCAAAAAACACCACACAGAATCTTGTAGATTACAATCTGCAACTAGACGGATGTACTGTTACTTCCTCTACAGTCAGAAATCTGGGTGTTATATTAGACAGCAATTTGTCTTTTGAAAATCATATTTCCAATGTTACAAAAACCGCATTCTTCCATCTTAGAAACATTGCCAAGCTACGAAACATGTTATCTGTTTCTGATGCAGAAAAGCTAGTTCATGCTTTCATGACCTCTAGACTGGACTATTGTAATGCACTTCTAGGTGGTTGTCCTGCTTCGTCAATAAACAAGCTACAGGTCGTCCAAAATGCAGCAGCTAGAGTCCTTACCAGGTCAAGAAAATATGATCATATTACCCCAATTTTACAGTCTCTGCACTGGCTACCTATTAAGTTCCGTATCAGTTACAAATTATCATTACTTACCTATAAGGCCCTAAATGGTTTAGCTCCTGCGTACCTAACTAGCCTTCTACCACGCTACAACCCATCACGCACCCTAAGGTCACAAAACGCTGGACTTTTGGTAGTTCCTAGGATAGCAAAGTCCACTTAAGGAGGTAGAGCTTTTTCACATTTGGCTCCCAAACTCTGGAATAGCCTTCCTGATAATGTTCGGGGTTCAGACACACTCTCTCTGTTTAAATCTAGATTAAAAACGCATCTCTTTCGCCAAGCATTCGAATAATGTATCTCTTAAATTGTGAGTGTAGTTGCATCTGCATTTTTATTCTTTAGCTTGGGTTAAACTAATTTTACTTTGTTGGATCAGCAGCTATGCTAATGATGTCTCTATTTTGTTTCTATGTTTTGCCACGGGATTTACATCCCGTGGTAACTAGGATTTACACAAGCTCCAGTCTGGATCCAGAACACCTGAGAAGAGATGATGCTGACCCTCAGAGGACCCCAGATGATCCTAACCTTGAATCAACAAACAGAACTAACAATTATTGCTACATGTGTGACTGCATCCTATAAATTACTATTAATTAATAATATTGATAGTTCATCATCTAGCTGACTACGTCTTGTATTATTATTATTATTATTTTTATTTTTCTAAAATCCTGTCAAACGTGCACAAACTACTAGCTACTACTAAATATTGTAGAAACATAATTTTCTGTAAAGTTGCTTTGTAACGATTTGTATTGTAAAAAGCGCTATACAAATAAACTTGAATTGAATTGAATTGAAAGAAAATCGCACAGCAAAATATTACAAAATGGTTAAACAATTACATAAATTGTATTTATTTTAAGGTTTCAAAGTGTAGTCTCGTTTAACATTATGTAATTCCCCGAAACAAGTTTGCAGCATGCACAGAAATGTTATTTCCTATTAAGTAAATGAGTAAATGCTTTCAATAAATTCAATAAAAACATGTATTGATATGACAATTAAATACAACAGATTTAAATCATTAAAGCCACGATTTTAATATTAATACATGGGAATTCATATACATTCACACTTAACGTTAGATTATTTAAGTTTTTTAGCTGCTACGTAAGTATTTGTACGTTTTACTGCTATAAATACGTCACTGTTGTACGTTTTTATGTGCGTGAAAACGTAAGTAAATGTACATGTGGTAGAACCACATTTAACGTAAAAATACACACGTATTCTCATGAGATCAGCTGCAGCAGACTCAACTATGAAAAGCAGTGTCATACTTCGAGTGAGCATAAACAACCTCATAAACAAGAACTGTGATCAGAGCTGACTCAGATTACAACCTGCTGACAGAAAAAACCCACAAAAACAGTTTTTCTGAACAGAGCTGGATAACTAGAATACAGTTTCCATTCTGAATGAACAGAAATGAAACACCTGTTCGGTCACACTCCAGTCTAGTTTGCAGATTCATCAACAGTGAGCTCTTCTTCAGAAGAACCAGCACTCGCAGCAGTCCTCATCGATATCTGCTCCTTCACTGAACCATAATCGGGATGACGACTTCTCCGCAGAGGAGGGAAAGATTCTACAGTATTAAAACAGATCAAATGTTCATGTAAATATATTTATCCACACTTCACATTTGTTTGATAAATATTATGGATAACCATACTCGTGTCAAATTAAAAAACAGTAATGAAAAATCTATATCACAATGTTTACATATTTCTACCATTATACACTGTCCATGTATTTAAAATTATTTTTAAACTAAAATATTAAAAACAAGCCATTTAAAGCTGCAGTGATCATGCTGAATGACTCACCATTGGATTCGTTCTTGCACTGGTAAAAAATCACAACAGAACAGATCATGACAAAAACTACAGCTACAACTGAAACCGAAAGTATTATTATTAAGGTCTGATCAGAGTCTGTCTCAAATGTAGAGCATTTTCCATCTGCAGAATGAAAATAAAGATAATAAATACACATTACATATAATCACCGTAAACTGTTAAACTGAGGTGAGGCACTTTACGTGTTTGTGATCAGCAACATTAATCTATTTTAGCATAATTATATTTTCCTGTTACAAATGTATGTACTTGACTCTATTTCTGGTGATATTTACCCCATTCTACTGAAGCTGGTTCTGTCAGACTGCTGTGAATGATAAAACAGTCATAAGATCCTTCAGAGTTTTTGTCGATCTTCACACTGGTTCTCATCTGAAATGTTTCATTAGCATTTGGTCTGATTTCAGAAGATGTTTGGTTGTCAAGAACAGATTCCTTCAATCTGATGTTCATCTCAATATCTCTGGGATAGAAACCAGTGGCCAGACAGCTCAGATTCAGCTTTGTGTGATCATCAGGATCTCTCCTTGCAGAGATGTAAACCTCTGGTGAATCTGGAGAAATAGGTAATGCAATTAACAAACCTTTTTTTTATGCAGTGAAGAAATCGGGTTATATTCCACAGAAGATTGCACATCAAATGCATTCTGAAAGACATGAGTAAGCCTATGCATTTTTGCTTTTGTAATTCTTTCTTTAATACTATCTCCGCCATTGGGGGGTAATAATCTCTGTGAACCTGTGAATCATGCAATTAATTCATTAATTGAGATAGCCCCTGTGGCAAAGCATTGAACCAGCGTCTATGGCTTGATCTCCGATAAGTTTCATCAATTTGTAGACATTTTTAGTGAGACGTGTAATACAAAGGGTGAGAAGTAGGCTAGTTTATAGTCTCTTACTGGCTTCTATATACAAGCTCTCAAAATTAATATAAAGCATATCATACAGACACTTCATATGTTATTATTTTTATTGCATTAATTAATTATACTTTAAATAAAACATTTGCAATCTGTTTAAAAGCTGTTTTTTTTCAGCCAGTGTGCATGCGCACATCTCAGAACACTGACTGTTTCTATAGCATTAACATGTTTTCTAATGACAGCTGCAGTGATACGCTAACTTTACAGATTAGTGATTAGCTCCATTCAGAAGACGGGGCTTCCTGTGATTGAGCGGCCATATTAAAGGTGTCATCGGATGCCCAAGTTGATAGGATTCTTTAAGGTCTTAGCCCTTGTGGATTGTTCAAATTCACTACTCTTTTGAGTTGTTCGGGATGAAAACATCCACTCAATTAAACTGCTGTAAAAATGTATCAAGATTCATATTTTTTTAATTTTTTTTTTTGCATAAATCTGTTAATCAACCTGTGCAAAAAAAGGCTTGGTTTCTGGCTTGTATATGGAGTTATATGGAGTATAACTGCAAATTATAGTGTTTGTGTGTGTGTGAGATTCTTGATTGTTGGTGGTTTTCCCTGTTGGGAAGAGGTAACATTTGTTATTTTTACAGTTGATCACTAGGTGGGACCATTAACCATTTAGATAGGCCTGTGCAACAAAAGCTTAGTTTCTGACTTGTATATGAAGCTATATGGAGTATAACAGCATATTATATTGAGTGTGTATGTGTGTGTGTGTGTGAGAAAGAGAGAGAGAGTGTGTGAGAGAGACCTTTGCGCACTTACCTTAATGTATTTCAGAAAATCACAATGTACACCTCAGCTCTTAGAACTACATGGAGTAAACAAAAGCGTATTTATGCACCTGCTGCCTTTTAATGGTGGTGAAAGTATTCGGTTGTTAAGTGATGACGTAAGAAGCACTGTTTCCGGGTCCAGGCCTCAACTCGCTTCACTTGAGAATATGACCTCAGCAGCCGTTTATGAGCACTGTTTATTCATATTGATAATTTAAGTCGAACGCTTTCAAACTTACGATATACACTACAGTCTCCGTGCTCACAGCGTCCCAAACACAAATAAATTTTAGATATTTTTTTTATATTTATATTTTCATTGTCTAGCTATCTGGTACTTCGGTATGGAGTTAAAGGTTAATATTATAACTTTTTCGCTAGTATTCTATCACATTGTGAGTTTATATTAGCACCTTTTGTTGTTTTCTCGTGGTAACTGATAGAGCGTTTGGACACGGAAGCGCTGCTACATGACGTCAGACTTAACAAGCGAATAGACTAAACAAAAGCAAAGTACGTGGATTTAAACACTTGCATGCCATCGTGCTGGATATTTAATGGTGAGAAGAGCAGCAAGCAACACGAGAAAGGGCTTGACTTGTACCAAAGTTTTAGAAATTATTATGTAGCGTGACCCCTCCAGCGAGCTGCAGCTTATTTGAAGTTAGTATTGCATTTTGGTTCATAATACATTATGTTCATAAATTTGATGCGAAGTAGATTTTTTTACAGGATTTTAAGGTTTTAAACTGGCTTTACCATCAAGAAAAGAGGAGCATTTCACATATAGGCCATCTGTACTTTTCACCATCAAAAGGAAGCAGGTGCATAAACACACTTCTTTTTTTATTGTTTACTCCATGTAGTTCTGAGAGCATGAGGTGCATATTTTGATTTTTTTCAAATACTGTACATCAAGGTAAGTGCACAAAGGTCTCTCTCACACCCTCTCTTTCTCTCTCTCTCTCTCTCTCTCTCTATCACACACACACACACACACACACACTATAATTTGCTATTATACTCCATATAACTCCATACAAGCCAGAAACTATGCCTTTTTTTGCACAGGCCTATCTAAACGGTTAATGGTCCCACCTAGTGATCAACTGTAAAAAATAACAAATGTTACCTCTTCCCAACAGGAAAAACCACCAACAATCAAGAATCTCACACACACACAAACACTATAATTTGCTGTTATACTCCATATAACTCCATATACAAGCCAGAAACCAAGCCTTTTTTTGCAGAGGCCTATCTAAACGGTTAATGGTCCCACCTAGTGATCAACTGTAAAAATAACAAATTTTACCTCTTCCCAACAGGAAAAACCACCAACAATCAAGAATCTCACACACACACAAACACTATAATTTGCTGTTATACTCCATATAACTCCATATACAAGCCAGAAACCAAGCCTTTTTTGCAGAGGCCTATTTAAAGGGTTAATGGTCCCACCTAGTGATCAACTGTAAAAATACATTTTTTTTACCTCTTCCTAAAAGTGAAAACCACAAACAATCAAGAATGCATGATTATATGGTGTCATGGCTTTGCAATCAAAAAATGTCGTTATAATGGAAGTCAATGGGGCAAAAACAGCCACCAACAGCAAATTAGGGAGAAAAAATTTAAATCTAATGCTGCACAAAAACTAACAATGCATCAAAGCCAATCTTGTTACTAATCTTTGACATGCCCAAGACTGTGATAAAAGGTTAAAAAAATCCAGTCCACAATCACTTTTTATATTGAAAATATGTAATTTTGTGTTTTTATTTTTCCAAATCAGTGACATCATTTATGAACTTGGTAATTAAAAAGTTAAAATCTTGGAATTTTTTTTAAAAAATTGGTAGTTTTGATCAAGACTGAGGTTGATTAATAGATTTATGCAAACAAATTGAAAAGAATATTTATCTGATACATTTTTACAGCAGTTTAATTTAGTGGATGTTTTCATCCACGAACATCCCAAAAGGGTAGTGAATTTGCCCACAGTGTACCGTTGAGTTTTTGAAAAATTTCAAAATAAGATTTGTCACCAAAAATCATTCCATTAGCTCAAACACAGAGGAAGTTGTGGCCAAAATAAGACTCAACTTTACCCCCTAGTGGACGAAAACGTCCCCAACAACGCACAAGGGTTAATGAAAAGTCTATAACATTCTTTGGTTAAAATTTCATGAAGGTAGAGTGATGCAGAAATGGTGTCTGCTGCATCGTGTTTTGTCGAATCGATTCAGCATTTTGTGAGAGTTTCAATGACTACGTTTACATGCTGTTAAAATTCGGGTTATGGTCGGGTTAAGGTCACTATTCGGGTTTCTGAAACATTCGGGATAACCCGTTTACATGCGTGAGCAGAGAGAGTTACTCCTGTATGCATGGAATGTGTAATCAGTCGCCAATCCCGATGTAAACGGCGACGCACGGTTAGCGTCTGGACGTACGGACAAAAAGACGCAATATGCGTCATTTCCGATTCTTCTTCCTGTATCCAAAGACTGAATAGTTTGGGGCAGATAGCGATAGTCTTTGTTTGCGCTTTGGCGCTGGTACTGATCCACCAGCAGCACTTGACACTACTGTGCCTCTATACTGCACGCGGGGTTTTTTTATGCGCCGTCTCTACTCAAAAGACCAAGATTCCTTGCGAATAGAACATGCGCAGAACACACATTTTGATGGGGATATGCCAAAATGCGTTTACAAGACCAAATATTCGGGTTAGAAAAGGGGTACCCCAGGTATAATATCCCGGTTTTTAAAAACCGGGATATGAGCATATCCGGGTTTTTGCCGGTGTTTACTTGGCTGTGCGTGACCGGGTTATTGCTAATATCCCGGTTTTGAACGGGTTATTGGCTGCATGTAAACGTAGTCAATGACGCTGTGCCAGTGTCACAACAGTGCACGGTTTTATCAAGGTCACTTTAAAAGACCTGAATAAAAATGCAACTTCATTCTCTGACAGGAGGTGGCGCTTATGAAAGCCCAGAAATACAGTGTTTACCATAGTTACCCCTCTAGCAAAGAGAAGCACCTTTCCATGTCTACTAGCTTATCACAGAGAAGGGAAGTCAAAACAGTATTAACATGTTTTCATTTACATGTTTGTTTGCGCATATATATATATTGCATTTTAATCTGGATTTGCAAGACGTTTTCCTCATGTTTTTGGATATTGCCGACATTTTGTCCTTATAACATACAGTAGGTTATACCCGAACAACACACAGGGTCAAAATAAAGTGATCTGATTAAAACATACTGTTATATGTGTTGTTAAATGTTAAGATCCAGTCCATGCATTTCCCAAAATAATCCTTGATGAACTGGTTTCGTCCTATCTGAAGGTCCCATTTCTTTTTCATTTCTTTGGCTTTGGGACTTTTAACAATCCACTGCATTGTGTCATTTTCAAAGGCAATAAGATCCTCTCCATCAAATCCATATTCATCAAAGACATTCAGACTCTTCACTGTTCCATTAGGAAACTTCTCCACTTCACAACCAACTATTCTCTGCAATGTATGGAGCTCTACAATCACAGAGTCACAACAGTGATGAGAAGCTTACAGTAGGACATACACACAATTTGTCACAACATGTCTGATAATTAATAAGAACAAATCATTAAACTCACCAGAACAATTTGTGCAGTTTGACAGAATGTGTACCTGATCCATAAACCAGTCTGCAGAGTCACATGATTGTACAAGAGTCATAACCCCATAATCCTCCATCAGAATTAGTCTTGTCCAATCTGGAACTTCAATACTGTAGTCTGAGATCAGTCTGTCATCAACAACACCCACAACAGTGAACTCTGGGAATAGATCTGCTTTGGTCAGGACTGTAAACATGTAGTGCAGGTAATGCTTCTCTGAGGAACATAAACAACACAAACAATAAAGCACTTTTTAATGGGACAAAAAACTCTTGTCATAAAGGGAGACAGATATATTGAATATAATTACTTGACCTTTTGTGATTTGATACTAAGTTTGTGCACTAAGCCATATTGTGATTTCGGTTCTGGTTTGTGCCAAATCTGTGGCACAAAATACAATGTTACAATGTCTGCATAAGTAAAACTGTGGTTTAAGTGTCAAGTGACATTTGTCACATTTGTTTTCATGTCATGGTTCTTGTTTTCATGCCTATAAAACAAAATGTGAATAAACAATTTGAAGCACATGAAAGCACTTTTTTCAAGTTCTTCTTCCCTCATGTGATCATCATGTACTTTTATGTGTCGTGTTCTTGTTGGTTCTTTGATTAGTTCTGTCTGTTGGTTGGTTGTTGCATTTTGATTAGATTTAGATGCTAGACACTTTCACATTTCAAGCAATCTACAGTCATTAAAATCAGCCAATTCAAGGGACGGGTGGCACTGCAGTATGCATGTATGTGTTTTTTGTTCCTATATTACTTACCGTAAAGTACTTTGGGTTAAACGTGCAGTATGGAATTTTTGGCCACCAGGGGTCACTCAATCAAAACAATAACATGAGACGTACTTTGATGACGTCGGGAAAGAGCGTAGGCTCATGGGAGTTGTTGTTCATTGGAACACGCGCTCTGTCGCTCCCCACATTCCTCACTCATTTTAACTGAGGCCGGCGACACACTGGATGCGTGGCGCAAGCGTCTCAGCTGCGTGGCGTGTCAGTTTTTAATTCGGCTCCCATGTTAATAGGTTAGAGCTTGCAGACTGCCTGTGTGAGACGCGTGTCTCAGGCGCGGCTCGAGCTGCTCGGAAAACGTGTGCATGCTAGAAATAGAACCGACGCCTATTTTTCACGCGACACGCGCGCGTGTTGGAAGCGTTTCCAGGCAAAATAAAATAGGAAAATATGTTTATATGTAATTTTGTACACAAATACATATTAATTCATGACATTTTGATGTTTGAAATTCTATAGGTTGACATAAATTCAGATACAAATGTAATTTAAAAAATAAATAAATAATTATTGATTTTCAAATATTGCACCTGTCAAACATCATCTATTTTGCCGTCAATACTGTTGATGGTGTCCTTTTATCAGTAGGCTTTATATTTATGTTCAACATGAAGTATAGATATTGTTGTCATGAAGACAAGAGCCTGGTCTGTCGGCAGTCTCCCTGTCACCTACAGCAGCAGCAGCGCGCCACGCTTCTGGCACGCAGCAGAGACGCCACGCAGCCAGTGTGTCACCGGCCTTAGTATTTTGACAATCACGTATTTTCGAACGGAGAGATATATGAATTATCAGACCCCTATCAAATCAATATTCCATCTAGCTAGTAGTAATATATGTTAAAAAAAACACGGTTGCCTTTCGTTAATAATTATAATTAGGCTACGTTTATACTATGATATCAAACAAGATAGTGAACTGCATTTGAAGCTACTTTATCCAGCTAGAAATAGAACACATGTAGATTTACATTATACTCTACATGAGAGCTAGTCCGTCTGCGTTTTACACAAGACATCATCGTTTCACAAAATATACGGATAGATATAGTTAGCTGAATGGATGCATACCTGTTTATTAGAATGCAAGAATCTCTCTGTAGTTTCAGCTTGTCATGAAGCTCTCTCTATCTTGGAAATGCAACTCCAATATTTACCCGTGTCTCGTTTCTTCTTCGTCCCAAAACCTTCTCAGGTCATTTATTTCACCCGTACGTTTGCGCTTCACAGAACGTGCAGGCAAAGCATAATCATGATCCATAACTAAGTTATTGATTGAGGTATAAATACGAATATAAACAATATAAATATAAAATATAATAGTCTCGATCAAGGCTAGCTACTACTTTTTCTTCTTCGTCTCGTCTTTACTTCTGTTCACCTTTGTATTTGGCGGTTCCGCAGGAAGTTAGATAAACTAGAGGGGTCAAAGTTTATATGACGCCATAGACGGGCGACAAAACGGAAATAAAGAAACATGCCGTGTCTTCTAATTAAACTATAATTTTCTCCGGATTTGAAAGTTCGTGGAAACTGTCGGGATAATATATATACAACAAACAAATAAATATAAAAAAAATATATATAACATAGATATAGTGATATCTGCTATTTTTAAAGCAGAAAAATTACATATTGCGCCTTTAACTGCAGATGGGCTCTATGAATATAGTTTGACATGATTTTAAAACAGATTTTATTTTTAAAGCACAGTAAAAACATCAGTAGTTGACCACTGTGTGAAATAACCATACTTAAAAAAAAAAAAAAACTTGGGTAAGTGGCAGTGCATAGAAACTACAAGTTTACTACAGTGCAATGGATAAAAGAGACGTAACAATTATAAGAGATTCTACCTCACACTCATAGGCGAAGGGTGAACCAACTCCAGGGTAAGGCTCTGGCGGAGCCAGGGGGTGGCCATGACCACCACTAATGAAATTGTGGCCACTCCTTTGGCCATCCCACTCAAAACTGCAATTTTTGTTCCCTTTATTTCTTGACAAGAAATGCATTTGGCACCTCTATCATGGTATTGCCGGCCCAAGCCGCGCTGCTGAGTCCCACGCAGTCTAAATGGAACCACTGTATAGGACAGTTCTGATTATCGCAAGCTAACATGTCATCAAGCTCTTCAGGCTGTCTGCAAAAGCACCACAACACAGCCTTTTCACATGCCCTTCTTTTGGGCTGGAGGGTGTTACCTTGACCAGTCGCTCTGTTCGTAAGGATTGAGTCCTTTGATTCTCTTTATTTTCTCGTCATATCTTATCTTTGCATTAGGATTTAGTTTTAGGCGGTATGGTCTGACAATGTTTTCTTTAGCACGCTGCATTTTGTAGGATTATATTCTGTTTTTTACGCTAATTTTTCATTATTTTCATGCCAGAACACTAGCCTGCTATGCCAGACCATGTTAACTGGCCAAACATACCCATAATTCTTTGCGTTCTGATGACGTTGCCGCCCAGTAGGTCACATGTGTTAGCGATCTCTATACTCTCTAGCCACAACTTCCCCTTTCTGTCGTCAGCTAAGGCCAGGCATACACTGTGCGATTTTCATCTGATTTTTGAGCCGAGTTCTGACTCGTGCAACTCTTTTTCGGGTCGGGCTGATTTTCAGCATTTTCGTGCGTCGTTTGTCGTGCTGGGTTCGTGCAGTGTACAAGGGGAAACGAGAGGCGATTAAACTCTCCCGACCGGCAATCGGTTGGTCGGATGGATTTCTGACATGTCAGAAATTTTGGTCGCCTCTCGTGAGGTATCACACTATTGAAGCAGGACTACGAACCAATTTCCCGCGTTTCCCTCACTGCGCGTGCGCGAAACCATAAACGAAACCATGGTGACACGACGTGTAGTGTGGACTGAAATGATGGAGGGAGAACTTGTGGAGTTATGGCAAAGAAAAATAAAAAAAGAGGGAAGAAAACGCCTGCTTACCTCCAGTTCACGTTGCAAAATGGATAAACCATATTGGCCACGGCCTCCGAGCCACCTGCGCATCTAGATATGCCTACGCCTTTTTTTTTTTTTTTGGACGTTTCAGCACACAGAATTGCGCATATCACCAAAGCAGTGCGTTTATCCCGGGAAAGCATGTTTATTCAGAAACCGCCACAAACATCCGGGTTCTGAGGGATCCTACGTGTTGATTCGGTTGATTCCTCACGTATAGTGTGAGCAGTCAAATCGCAACTCAACGATCGGACCGTACAGTGAGCGCATAAAAATCGTGAGCTTTGGCTTTACATCGCATGCCATCTACTCGTACAGTGTGAGTTGGTACCTTGCCGAAATCGCACAGAAATCGCACAGTGTATGCCCGCCTTTAGTCATGAAATCACCAAAAAGGCAAACTGCAAACTGTATGTACACAGCACACAAGAACGTCTCTCAAATGCATGTACTAAAATATATTCTGCAATTCTGGATATGGCACAAGATGACACGTCCTTTTAGGCAAGAACCAGACATGGGTGTCGTGTAGGGTAAATACTTTTTTTAATGGCACTGAATTTGTATTTAAGGAGATTAAAATTTAACAATAACGTCTGAAATGTATAATTCTATACTGATATAGCCTACTTTCCACAATTATTCAAACAGAATAAATTATAGAGAGAGTGCTATTATCACTAACATTGATCTATCGCGAGTTTAAGCACTCTCTCTTAAAAAAACAAAAAAATAAAAAACTAACCTTATAATTACTAAAGCTGTATAAACTGTGAAATGAATCTCTTACTTTGTATATACATCTGCGCTTTGTTGTTTATGATGAGGGAATTCGCAAAAGGTCCGGAATTCAGTCAGCAAACGCCCACACGCTCAACAAAACTGATGAGTTTTAGCGAAGACTCATTTGAACGCTTTTGATTGGCCAATGCATTCCTAAACTCAACAGAACTGTGTGTGATTGGTTAAAATGCGCAACACTGTAAAAACGCCTAAAATAAAATAGCAACATGAGAAGGTCTTAATTTAATGCAACAATTGAAACTGTCCATTTAAAAAAAAAAAAACATTTAAATGAGAATAAAATGGACATTGTATTCGTTTCCGAGAAAAGTTTTAGCTTAAAACGAACAAATAGCCTATCAATGTGATGATAAAAAAAACCTTGAACGACAAACTTAAACCCCACTTGCAGAATTTTGTTCAGTTTTTCATAAAAGAGTTTTATTATCTTGGATTTAAATCCGGTTGTAACTATACTTTGTTTTCACAGAAATAGTGTGGTGCCTCTCCTGTCAGAGCTAATCAATTTTGTAACAAAACGGCAACCAGTACAATGAAAATAGGCTACATGGCTTTCCGTGAACCCCGAACAGAAACTGCTGAAAAAGCTTTCAAACACTTCTCATTAAATAGTGAAACGCTGTATTTATTTGTTCACACTTTTTCTTTTAGAATTATGCGAATGTGAAAATACGTAACTGGTGTCCGATGTGTTCCCAAACTCACAACACATGCAGAGATTGACTTCACTGCATTCACTGAACCGAGCCGCAGAAAACACCGTCACATCACAAGCTGATCGCGTGAGCAGAGTGCGCGCTTCTCCTTAAAACAACTAGTGCAAACACTCATCATTAAGGGCACAAAGCCTTTCTTTCGATTTTACTTCGTTTGACACGCTTTGCCAAGCAATAGTGCAAAACATTAGAGACCTGTTATGTTATCACGAAATCTGTAGGCTAAACACAGGCCTATTGTCAGTTTATTCTGAAACTGCTAGAGAAAGGAGTATTTTTAAATGGATATCATTTATTTTCATTTGCGGATCAGAAGTAAACAAATACACTTACCTAGTTTATCCTGATGCGCATCGCTTGGACAAGGGTGAGAAGTAAGCCAAACCGTTAATACACATATAAAGGAAATAGGGCGTGTCCATTTTGCCATTTTAGACGCGCGCTCTGAACGCGTCTCTGGTTGCGTGCGCGCTTTATTTCTGCAAAAGTTCGCCACTGCAGGTCAATGACGTAAAAGTTTTTATTTAGAAGTAAGTGTTTAAGGCGGTCCGTTATACGATTGGCCAACAAATTAAAAGGAAGCGAAAAATCCAACATGAAGCACCTTAAATATTTCATAGCTTACACTTTCAGATGCAAGCCTTCGTTTTCCATATAACGCATTGCTGCTCCTCATTGGCTGCTCGATGACATTACACTTTTGTCTTCATTCCCGACACATTATATTATGGGGAAAGTGAAATCGTAAAGTAGTCCATTTAATTTCAGAGAAATATAAGTGATTTGTATTTAAGGAAGCGATAAACACAAGAAATGCATATAAAGTTTCAAACTCTAGATTAATATGAATTAGAACACACAAGATTCAATACTGCATGTATTGAAATGAAATTAACAAAAAATAACAAATCTACAGTTAACAAGAAGTCATTGCTCGAATTTCTGAAGATTGTAAAACCTGAAAGTCCTGTTTGGTGAAATCACACACTTCATGAACATAACGATACAACATACAGATTTCATCGCAGCTTCTTTTTGATGATTTATTTCAGTTATTTGATTGGTTTACTCTTTGTTCATATATGTTTTCAGTGCATTAAAATGAGTTGTAAATCGGTGAAGATCTTTCTACCGTGTATATAATGTTGCTCCACTTCCACTTAATAAACACAAAATCACACTTAAGACATTTATTTCCGATATTGCACACTGAACTCATCAAATTGTCCAAAGAGGCACATTTATGCATTTGTCTGAAACAATTGAAATAGATTTACACACTGTAAAACCCGACAAGTAAACTTAACTCAAACGGTTTGAGTAAACAGATATCCTTAAGTTATGTTAACTCAAACCATTTGAGGAAACCGATTGCCTTAAACCGTTTAAGTTGAAAAAACTTACAGTTATAAGTACTCTGAACTTAATTCAGTTGAGTTCACTGAAAGAAGATATACATTGCAATTAAGTGATTAACTGAGTGATAATTGAGAATTAGTGATGAACAGCTGCTGTTAACAAACAGAATCACTGAAGAAAAGAGAAACACAAGAACTACTACAACTGACTTCAGACACAGTCTTAGATGAAATCAACTGAAATAAAATACATGAAATCTCTCAAGATCTGATTAAACAACCCCACAAACAGCATCACCAGCTCCACTTATTAATAACCAGACTGACTTTATTTCTGTCAGACGTCTACAGAAGATCTTATTGAGAATGAACTAAGGTTTAGATGTTGATTTATTGTTTCATTTGAAGTAACCATGTTAGAGATCAGTGTTTGCTTTAGTTGGGCTCTTGACCCTTTACTTCTGTCTTTGTGTTTTCTCTGGCTGTTATAACTGTGTGTTTCTAAAACACATTTGTTGTATTCAAAAGCCCAGAAGAAATGCCATCAGGTGTTAACCTGTACCTAGATGTAGGTTGTTATACTTTATATTGGCGACGGTAATCATCAATTATTGAACTCTACGGAGTCTGATGAAGTAAGTGTCGTGTAATTTGATTGATTATAGTAAAAGTGATTCTAAGAGCCAGTGGCTCTGTGATAATCAGTTAATCTGAATGACTTTTCAAATAGAGTTGTCTTCTACGATGTCAATTAGTCAAACACAGACATCAATAATCAGAATATGAACCTCAACAATGGTGACCATAAAAAAACATGCTGCATTGCATGCTGGGTAATACTGTAGTACAAAACTCATCCATGGCTCCCAGCATGCTCTGCAGCATTTTTATGGTCACCATTGTTGAGGTTCATATGCTGATTATTGATGTCTGTGTTTGACTAATTAACACTGTAGAAGTCCAAACTGTTTGGAAAGTCTTTATATTAACTGATTATCACAGAGCCACTGGCTCTTAGAATCACTTTTACTATAATCAATCAAATTACACAATGCCTACTTCATCAGACTCCGTAGAGTTCAATAATTGATGTTTACCATCGCCAATATAAAGTATAACAACCTACACCTAGGTACAGGTTAACACCTGATGGCATTTCTTCTGGGCTTTTGAATACAACAAATGTGTTTTAGAAACACATGGTTATAACAGCCAGAGAAAACACAAAGACTGAAGTCAAGGGTCAAGAGCCCAACTAAAGCAAACACTGATCTCTAACATGGTTACTTCAAATGAAACAATAAATCAACATCTAAACCTTAGTTCATTCTCAATAAGATCTTCTGTAGACGTCTGACAGAAATAAAGTCAGTCTGGTTATTAATAAGTGGAGCTGGTGATGCTGTTTGTGGGGTTGTTTAATCAGATCTTGAGAGATTTCATGTATTTTATTTCAGTTGATTTCATCTAAGGCTGTGTCTGAAGTCAGTTGTAGTAGTTCTTGTGTTTCTCTTTTCTTCTGTGATTCTGTTTGTTAACAGCAGCTGTTCATCACTAATTCACAATCAGCACTTAGTTAATCACTTAATTACTTGAATGCAAAGTTTCAAAACTTACAGGGTTTAAATCAAGGCAATCTGTTTACTCAAACGGTTTGAGTTAAGTTAACTTGTCGGGTTTTACAGGGCAATGCGTTCAAGCTTATAAATTTAATACATGTTTTCTCTGGGAATCAAATGCATGACAACGGCATTGATAACACTGTGATCATGATGAACTGCTACAGGAACATTGGAGACACAGATATCATACAAAATCGTAGTGTAAAAACGGCAGATTAGTAAACATTCCTGAATGTTTTCAAAATTTCTATTACATTATTTTTGGTCTGCCAATATACTTTGACAACTATGATTTTTTTACAATATCTATACAATAGGTCTGAAGAGACTCATGAAATCATGAGTTGATTTTGTGGCAAAATATTTCACAGTGCTTGAGTATTTGCATATAATAATTCATTCTCAGAAAGCAGATATGGCATTTATTGCAAGATTAGTTAAAACATTCCGAATGCACCTGCAGACTATTTTTCCAGGCATGCTTTTTTATCAGTGAAGATTTCTTTAAATAGTGTAAAACTCTTGTCTAGTCTCGTGAATTTCGTGTCTCATCTCAGATTTTTGCTTTCACTTTGGTGTTGCTTAAATCTGCTTCAACATGTTTACACATATGTTTGATTATTTTTGCATTTTAATCTGGCTTTTCATGCCAACCCATTTATTATAATTATTATTATTATTATTATTATTATTATTAATATTATTATTATCATTATTATTATTATTATTATTATGTTCTCTAATTTAATTTTCATAACCAGGTGTTTTTGTTTTAAGCATTAATCTCACTAAATTTTTATACATTTCTCTGAAGCAATTCTTAAACTCTTTAATTTTACATATTAAAAAGTTTCAAAAGTTTGCTTAAATGGGTTGTTGCATGACATAAAATTTCACTGTCACAAAAAAAAAATAATATTGTCACCATTTAAATTTTTTTTGTCTTACATGGAACCATTGTCATAAAAACGTATTTGTTATTAGATTTATTATTATTATTATTATTTAAATATTTTTGCTAAATCTCAAAATTGTCATATGGTGTGTCTCAAGGATGTTCTATAATTTACAACTTTTATAAATTTAAGAGAAAAGCATTCGATTGTTAATAAAAATACCTCAGGCATAATTTTTCAAGATTTTTGTTTAATCCCTATATTTCTAAAAGCATATGAAATTGATACATTATGACACTAAAATCTTTGTCCTCTGGTGTGACACCATATCCTGTTATTAAACTCTATGGACAATTGTAATTAGTTGAAGGACCAGGAACATTGTTTTACAAAAAAGCATTTTGTTTTATTTGTCAACTACCCAAATCTATTTACCTATCTATCTATCTGTGTCTATATCTATATCTCACTGAGTGAGGACAAGACAAAAGCAAGCCTATAGTATATTGTTGGTGTAAAACAAACAAGCCAGTTTTATCTGCCATGTTAATCAGTAATTTTACACATTATATAAATGAGCAATTAATTTGCTTGGAAAATACTTGGGAATTCAGCAGTCATAAAAAATATGTACAGTAGCCCAGCCTAATAATAACTTGTCTATATTAAAAGTATTGCTCTCAACAGACTTGTGTTTTGTATTTAAAAAAGTTATTCGGACCAGCCTTAAAATCAATGTGACATGGCGCTAAAACATAAAACTGCTAACCTCAAGCTCTTATCCCTTCTTCTTTCACTGCTTCCACAGTTTTTGTAAGTAAAACTGTGGTTTAAGTGTCAAGTGACCATGTCACATGTGTTTTATGTTTTTCACAGTCATGCTTTCATGTTTGTTAAACAAAACATGAACAAACACAACATAAACATAACCAAACAAAGACATAAATCAAAAAAGGTTTCAAGTTCCTGGTCTATTGTGGTCATCATGTGTCTCGTGTTCTCATTGGTTCTTCTTTATTGCTTGGTTTTATCTGTTTGTGGGTTGCTCTTGCCACACATTCCCCGTGTTCATGTATTAACACTGTCTTGTTTGCCACGTTTCATTGACATGTTTGTGTTAATCTGCTGTTGGTTAGTCTCGTGGTTAGTTACTCTTAGAGTCAGAGCTTTTCTTCCAAAGGGTTTAGGCGAGATTGTAAAAATATATTATTTAGGCTTATAATCAAGCTGCCTTTGGCTTAGGTTTAGATAATAGATATGTTAGCTGTAATTTTACTGATTAATTTACAGTCATTACAAGTCAGCCAATTCAAGGGATGGGGAGGCGATGGAGTATGCATGCATGCATTTTCTTTTCCACAATATTTCTTATTGTAAAGCACTTTTGTAAAGCAACCATACAAAAATAAACATTTGAAAATGCATAAAAACTATAGGCCTATAGACCGCAATGCATTAAAAAAAACGAAAAAAAAAAACCCGAAATCATAACAATTATAAGAGATTATACCTCAGACCAAAAGCAGATATGCTGCAAAAAGCTTTTTTTCCCTCAATATTTCTGTCTTGTTCTACACTATCTACACATTCTTAAATCAAGATGCATTAACTTGAGATCAAAACGACTTAAGATATTAGATTCGGAAAAATAAATAAAATTGAAGAGAGTTTAAGCTTAAAACAAGAACAAATATGTGGTGAGAAAAACTGATTGAAATTGAATAAAAATTCAAAGAAAACTTGAATAATTAACTCAAACCCCACTGGCAGATTTTTGTTTTTGTTTCAGTCTTAAACTTAGCCTAAATTTTTTTTCTTCTTTTTATCTTTTTTCTTCTTCATTTTTTTTATTTTTTTATTTTTTTAAGAAAACAGAGCTAATCAATTCTGTAACCGAACTGCAACCAGTGCAAAGAAAATAACATGACTTTTCATGAAATCCGAACAGAAACTGCTGAAGAAGCTTTCAAACGCGTCTCATTAAATAATCAAACGCTGTACTTATTTGTCCACACTTTTTCTTTTGAAATTATGTGAATCTAAAAATGCTGGTGTCCGATGTGTTCCCAAACTCACAACACATGCAGAGATTGACTTCACTGCATTCACTGAAGCGAGCCGCAGAAAACACCGTCACATCACAAGCTGATCGCGTGAGCAGAGTGCGCGCTTCTCCTTAAAACAACTAGTGCAAACACTCATCATTAAGGGCACAAAGCCCTTCGATTTTACTTCGTTTGACACGCTTTGCGAAAGCAATAGAGCAAAACAACACAGACCTGTTTTTACAAAAACTGTAAACATGTTTTCGGTTTATAATAAAACTGCGGCGGACAGAGTAATGAGTAGGCTGTTACATAATTACTTCTCAGTTGCAGATCAGAAGTACACATATAAACTTACCTAGTTTATCTTGATGCGCATAGCTTAGACAAGTGTCAGAAGTAAGCCAAACCGTTATTATGCCTATAAAGAGAAGAGCGCGTGTGAACCATTTTGCCATTTTAGACACGTTCTGACTCGTTTCTGGTTGCGCGCGCGCTTTATTAATGGAAGAGTGCGCCTCTGCAGGTCAAAGACGGAAAAGTTCAAGGCGGGCCATTGTAGCATTGGCCTACATTAAAAGGAAGCGAAAAAGCCAACATTAAAAGCACCTTAAATATTTCTTCCAGTTGACACTTTCTGTGGTAAATTGCAAGACTTCGTTCTCTTTATATAGCGCATTGCTGCTCCTCATTCGCCGCTCGATGAAATTAGTCTTCATTGCTATGACACATTATGTCATGGGAAAAGTGAAATCGTAAAAAATGTAGTCCATTTAATTTCACTGTCAATAGAGAGAAATAAAAGTGCTTTTTTTTTCTTGAGGCAATAAACACAAGAAATACATATAATATAAAGTTTCAACCACTGTCTAGAATAGTAAGGCTATATATCTTGAACTGAAATGTAATGTTTCATTCAAGTACAAATGAGAAAAGCTACAAATCTATTTAAAAAAATATATATTATATACTGTACATTTTTGTTTATTCATTTTCACAATCAACAAGAAGTCATTGCTAGAATTCCCGAAGACAACATTAACACTTTCAGTCCTGTTTGGTGAAATCCCACACTTTATTTAAGAACATAAACGACAATAATAATAAAACAAATTCCAAGCTCATCACAGCTTTCAACAATCAGTTATTAATTGTACATTATTAGATTTATTTATTTTTTTTATAGATGTTTCCAGTGAATTCATATAGTATTTGAATGAATCGGTAAAATCTCAATGACTCACTCATTAAAAGTCACTTGCTGGCAGTTTTAATTTCAAATTTGGACAATTTTCTTTCAAGTTTTTAATTATTTCAAATATCAGTATTCAATGTTTTATGTTAAAAACAAAACAAAATTGTCTATTTATGCATCTGTAATTGCAGGTTAAATTCATCCATGTCCCCTCTGAGATACATAAACTGTGTAAATACATCTAAATGCTATTTCAGATGCAGATTCCAGAAGTTATTTCTTATGTTGGGATGAAAGACACTAAGTACCTGGTAAAGTGCTTCTCATTCTTACCCAAAAATACAAAATGGAAGAAAGAGTTAAAACCGAACACAATCTTGCTACTCAAGCTGTGTATGAAACATTATATATATATATTTGCTTCTTTTTGATTTTGCATTTACTTGTACGTACACTTAAGATAAAAAAAACAAATTACAAATAAAAAATTACTTTACCAAATTACCAAAGTCATTTTCTGGTAAGATATCTGTACTTTTACTTGAGTAGGACTTTTTCAGGTACTTTATACACTGTCTTTGAATGGAACATGTATGGAACAAACAAAATGTGCAAAGCGGGGCATCACAAGGACCAGGATAAAGAAACGCTGTTCAAGTAGCAATGACAAAATAAAAATATCTTATGAGATAAGAAATCATTTCACTTATATGCAGTACACTAGAAGTCTTTGGGAGTTTGACTTTGTAACAGTTTGACATTGATCTGTTGGCATGAGTTTGGGGGTGGGACTACAGGTCTTCATCCAACCAATTACAGAAAAGAGGAGTGTTCAGGAAAAAGTCATTTTTATTTTTTCAGAGCCTCAGAAATAAAATACCTTACTTTATTAAAACTACAAAGAACATCAGCTAGACTACAATCACTGTAAATACAGCTCAGTGATCAGAAGTGGTTAAGCATGAATTTCTTCATCATCTGTACAGTAATTAGTTGTTCAGAAGCATATATACAGGTACTATAAGCTATTATACACCATTTCATAATTGACCATGTCAGTTTGCCAGAGAATAGAGAACTACATTTCATGTTACACATTTTATGAAATGTTTCAAGAACCTTTCAAACGTGGAAACACGTTTCAACTAAGCATAAAGAAAGATAATAACGATAATAAACAAATATTCTATTCTGATTAAATGTTCTGAACAAACAAAAACAAACACAAACCTTTTTTCCTTCCATAATAGAGCAAGAATTGAAGAATACTGTTGCTGTGTTTACTGCATCTTTCTTGTCACAGCATTTACATAATATTGCTTTTTTGTCGGCTTGACTGCTTCTATTGTCCTCATTTGTAAATTGCGTTTGTTGAAAGCATCTGCTAAATCACTAAATGTAAAATAATAATTACTCCAACTACTCATCGTATTTATCCCACTGATAACTTCACAGACCTGGAAAAGATACAGCATATTATCAACTCTTCATCTCTAACACATACAGATATCATATCAAGGATATTTAGAGGTTTAATGCAACAAGGATCATGCTGAATATTTCTAACTCACCATGTGATCTTCTCCTTTTTATGCAGAAGCAGTAAACAATCAAAATGAGAAACATGATAATTGCCCCTCCTATCACTGCTCCTGTTTTAGGAGACGGTGGATGATCTGGTTCACAGTTAGAACATCTTCCATCTGCACAATGAAAATAATAAATCAATAACTTTATAATCACTGTTTTAAAATAAACATTAGACACTACTGAAATGCATTAAGACACTTAATTGTTTGTGGCTGCAGCAACATGTATCTATTTCAGTATTATCATGTTTTCTGCTACAAATATGAGAGTGACTGTATTTATGCTGATATTTACCCCACTCTACTACAGCTGGTTCTGTCAGACTGCTGTGAATGATCTGACAGTCATAAGATCCTTTGTGTTTTCTGTCGATCTTCACACTGGTTCTCATCTGAAATGTTTCATCAGCATTTGGTCTGATTCCAGACGATATTTGATCCTCAAGTTTAATTTTGTCCAATCTAATTTTCATCTCAATATCTCTGGGGTAGAAACCAGTGGCCAGACAGCTGAGATTCAGCTTGGTGCGATCATCAGGAGATTTCCTCACAAACACATGAACATCTGGTGCAGCTGAGCAGAAAACTTCATTGTTAAGGTATATGTGATCGAAATAGATCAGCCTATACATTTTATGACTTGTACGGACAATTTGATTATATTTAAAAACTAAAGTTGCAAATTATATATTTTAACTAAGGTGGAATTTTTTTTTTTTTTACAGTGAAATGTCATATGTTTGAATATATAAACAATGCTTGAAGTGTCCTCAATGGTGGTGATGATGATGATAACCTCTCTACCAAGACAGAATGAGAAAGAGTCAAAAACACAAACACACACAAGAGCTAATTAAAGTATTTGCAATCCGAACTTACTTTTAAATGTGTTGTTAAATGTGGAGATCCAGTCCATGCAGTTTTTGTGGAAATCTGTGAGGAAGGAATCTTGTCCAGTTTGATGATCCATTTTGGTCCCCGGAAGAGGTTGGTTGTACATTTGCCTAATAAAATCCTTTCCATCGTATGCAGACTCATCAGAGGCTTTCAGACTCATCACTTTTCCATCATGAAGTTTCACCACTTCACAGCCAATTCTTTTCTGAAGAACATGAAACTCTAAAATCACACACAAAGTTAATAATAACGCATGCACAAAGAGCTTTTTCATTTAGTAATGCCTTTGATAAACATTTAGAAGATTTTGCAGAGGGGGATGTAATCTTTTGACCTAAACTGTACATACAGAGCAGAGCGGGGATGATTGTAACACGGGTCAGCTGTCACACTACCAATATCTTAAATAAGGAACAAGTTACAAATCACCTAAATCACGCCAAACATTCTCAGTTTAGTCCTCATTCCACATGTCAGGAATTAAGATTTTAGAGGAGAAAAACTCATTTGAGGTTAAAAAATAAAAAATGTCAGTCCTTGATTAGTAAACTCAGTTAAATTACATTTATTGTGTGTCTGTATTTTCCATACAAGTTGTTAGAGCTTATGTTTTGGCTGTTAGCTGTAAGTTGAGCTAGTTCATGGCTACAAGACTCTGGGTTAATTGTAATATTAATGAAACAAACATGTTATAACATACTCCAAGCTAATTTTTAGTTTTGTTTATATGTTTTCTTTGACCTTCAGTAAGCCTAGGTCTTGGAAGAAAAAGACAATGTGAGGGGTGTCTCTAAATGTTCAAGTGTTCAAGCTAAGTTGTATTATGGCCATTTACTAAGTCTGACTTTAACAAACATGCTTAAACACACACACACATACAAGAATCTTATTCTGTTTTAATATCATGATGCTAATGTAACACACACACCCCAATAGGGCTGAAAAGTCAGTGTTGAAGCTTTCAGAATCAATTTTGTGTCATAATCCTTGTTGCCTAATGTTACATCTCAGCCCAGGGTGTGTTACAACTAACACGGACAATGAGGTTAATTGTAACATTTTCACTCCCTGTGTTTGAAACTAAACCATGCATTTTTAGTTTGTGCTGTAAAGATAAAGGCTAAGCGCTTTATTTATTAGCAGACACTTGTAACTAGTTTGAGTCACATTTTGAACACACAACCTTAAAATAAATCCAAAATGTTACAACCATCCCCAGTCTTCTCTATATATATCTGAAGAGTTTATTTGCAAAAACTCATTTTTTTGATCATGTGTTTATTATGTTATGTTTTTTTTTCTAGTTATTTTTACTTAATCAGAATAAGCCAACTGCAGTTTGATTGAGATGAATTGCAATATTATATATAAGAGAAAAGCACTAAACTCACCAGAACACTCCGCAGTCAATGTGCACTTTGACAGATCATGTAGTTGATTTAAGAGGGCTTCTCTAGTTTCAGGCGGTTCTGCAGGAGCTTTGTTCCAGTCAGTCAGATTGTATCTTTCCCAGGCTTGTCTATCATTACTGTAGTAAGCGATTTGTTTGTCATCAGATTCAGCCTCAGCACTGAACACTGGGAATGGACCTGCTTTGGTTAAGCCTGTATATGTGTAGTAGAGGAAGTGTTTCTCTGAGGAAGATAGAAAGCACAAACCACAATAAAAGAAGCCGTAAAAACACTTTTCTCCTGCCAGATGTAAAAAATAATGGGTCGCACCTGCCATTTGTAAGTTCTTAAACTGGAATGTAAAATCCAAACTAGAGACTTATCTACTAGCTAGTCTGAAACTAACTCTGTACTTTCTTTGGCTGCACCGTTTGTTCTTAAACCTAAACATAGCTAGCTACACTCTCAGAAAGAAAAAGGATAAAAAAGCTGTCACTGTAGTCTTAGCTTTTCAAAAGGTATATATTTGTTCTTTATTTATCCCTCAAAGTACATATTAGTATGTTAAAGGTGCATTTTAGTACCTATATAGTACATTTTAGTACCCAAATGGTGGAATTTAGTAACTTTTGAAAGAGTACGGGGCCAGTTGCATCTTTTGTACCTTTTTGTTTGAGAGTGTATGTGGGCCAAATGTGCACAAAAAGCAAACTAGCAGCAGAATCAAAACCACACCGGAAACTTAAGCAACAAAACAACGACAACGTAATGGAAACAAGCAACATGATGGGTTTAATCTGCAACATTCTTTGACTGTATTTGACATAAATAATGATCAACAAATCAATAGACTAAAAAAAAAAAAAAAACACGATTTAATTTTTTTTTATTATTATGATTGATTTTGCTATATGCAAGAGATGAGTGTTGTTTAGCTCAGGTTCGCGTTAAAGACAGCTAACATTTATTCACATAATGTTCTCTCTCATAAAATGTACATTTTAGCATTGCACTTGTCAACATAATTATATTTGTCTAAAGGACTTAAGTCTGTCAGGTAAAACTAAAGTATATCGACGCAGTTAATCTTCTGTTTTATTCCAATCAGAAATCTATGTAGCCAACATTATTTACGTAACTGTATAAGTGCCCAATTTGACCAGAACACTTTGTACTTACCTTCTTTCGCATTGCTTTGAGGAGAAATTAAAAGTAAAATAAAATATAAAATTAGCCAAACCATTCCTGTCTACACACACGCACACACACAGACAGTTTTAAACCAGAGCGCGTGAACTATTTTTAGTCCTCGTTATCTCAGACGCGCGCGCCCTGAACAGATCAAACAGTGAAGTGAAAGTGTATAACTCTTCTTCCAGGTGTGACCTGAGCGCATTACTGTCCCTCACTGGCTGCTGATCAAATTACACTTTTGTTTTCCATCTGTAGATTTAAAGTCATGGTCAACAACATCTTCTTTAAACGCTCTTAGACACTAATAACCACACAGGTCCAAACAGGCAAAAAAAAAAAAAAAAATTCATAAATCAACAAATCAATAAGTAATACTAAACCTCAAATCCTCAATTAAAACATCTAAAGTTTTCTTCAGGAAGGAATATTTATTTGCTAAAAAGGTAAAAGATCTGATTTATTGTAAAATGTGATTGTCATTGTAAATATCAGACCAAGGCTTTTTCTCAAAAGCCTTTATTGGTTCTCATCACTGTGTGATATACCGGATCTACCATACCTGGATGATTCACGACTGTTTCTATATGATTTCATGACAATTCCCATGTTTGTTCGTAGCAGTCTGGTTCAGTCCACAGTTCTTCAGAAAAACCCAGCAGATTCTTTGGTTTTCCAGCATCTTTGTCATATTTGAACCCTTTCCAGCAGTGACTGTATGATTTTTGGGATCCATCTATTCACACTGATGTCAACTGAGGGATTCATATACAACTGTTTCAAATGGAGAAGATGTTTCCTGATGCTTCAGAAGGAAACAAGGGGTGTATGTAGCTTCTGCAGGGCAGTACTTAATAATAATAATAATATCGAAAGAAAATTTATTGTCAATTCTTCCACATGTACAGTACATACATACTGTAAAGTTCATAGATGTGCTGCCTGGGGCAGAAGAGGGAAGGGGGGCAAGTTCGGTAGCGAGATCAGCTTCATGTAAACCGAGACGAGCACTTAATAATCATAAACTGCATTAGGGGTGAGCAGTGTTTGCAGATCACAACAGGATCACAGCACCACGCACGCATCATTGATGTTAACACAAAGCCTACACGAAGGGTGACACAGTGTGTTTTATTTTATTATTGAACATTTCTAGTCTAATGCCACGAATTCAGCACAATGACCTTATGTAGAATTTCATGAATCCAACTTTGTTCTAACATGGCAATACAGAAAACACACATGATCAGACATGGACACAAAAGGTTATAAAGGTCTTAAAGGTTCTAGACTCCCAGGCACAGGTTAATGCTGCTTTCTGCTGGTTACAATCAGAACTAATACAGAATTAATACATTTAAGAGTTAGCAAGAAGGTAAAACAACAGAAATGTCACTTTACCAAATGTGTGTGAACTTTCTAGTAGTGAGTGAGGATTCAACATCTAAACTTCTTCAACATCTACGGAAACAAAATACTAAAACCTTGATTTGTTGCTCTAAATAGAGGCTCAAAGATGCACTGGTCCTCAACACCAGAGACATGTCAGTGAAAAAAAAGAAAAAAAAGTAGCTTTTTTTTGAGAGGAGAGCAATAACGTTTATTTTCTATAATCAAATAAAAACTAAACATCTTAAGGATGACACAACAACCTATTAAACCTTTATTTTTCCAGGTAGTCTCTAAAATCTTTATTACAAGGGATACCTGGCCAAGGTAGGAGTAAGTTATTTTAAAATACATCAAGTAAACAACAGAACAATATTGAAATATAATATCCTCTCAACAAAAAACAACCATAAGCCTCCATTACCACTCTATTTGTAATGCCTTTAAATTAATTAATTTGAATTCATGAATAAACAATTATCCTTCAAAAAGGTCTTTGAATATGAAGTAAAATGAAATAATCCTTCTTGTATTGGATGTGCTGGTCTCAGCCTCATGCACCCATGTCTTCATCTCTTAAAGTTATACAACCATCGATTCAGACAGGTGGAGCTGTAAAAGAAAGCATAAAATCATAATGAAATATATATGCGTGTATATAGTATATAGTTTTCTGAATATTAAATGTAAAACATGTTCTATTAGACTTACACAAGATTATGAACCTGTAAATGAGGATTATAAAATTAAAATGAACATAATCTTTTTAGTGTTAATAGATGTTCATGCAGGTCTTGAGGAAATGCTGCAGGAACTGGTTTCGTTCTGATCCTATTTCATAGCTTTGGGGTTTTTATCAATCCACTGCAGAGTATCAGTATTAAGGGCAATAAAATCCTCTCCATCAAATCCATATTCATCAAATGCTCTCAGACTCGTCACTGTTCCATTACATTTCTTCAGTTCACAACCAATTATTCTCTGAATAACATGGTGATCTACAATCACAGAACAACATTCATGAGAACCTTATAGATATGAGTTAATGAAAACTTAATTCTCTCCAATGTAAATGAATACATTAAGTTTGCTGAGAGCACTGAGAGTATGCACAGTTTGACTGAGTCCTGGTCTGATGCATGATCCAGTCTCTAGAATCAGGAGCTTCCTCAGGAGCTTCAGTCCAGTCATCTTCAGTCAGAATCCAGACTCTTTCTTCATTACTGTAGTGTTTGATCTGTCTGTCATCAGACACAACCACAGCACTGGAATCTGGGAGTGTGTTTGCTTTAGTCAGGGCTCTAAACACTGAAAAAAAAAAATGATGAAAATAAATATACATGCAACTCGACAAGAAGCACTCGACACGTTTTGTCTGAACAAAAAGCCATTTTAGAATGTTTGTTGGGTCACCATATGTTCTGAAAAAAAGCATCCAAACATTATTTCTTATATTGCTTAGAATTACCGTATTTGTATTGTTTATCCTACACTACTAACTGCATCATTATGATTTTGTGATTTCTTGTTCGACCCTCTATTAGGGATGTTACGTCCAACACGGAAACCCCGAAGCTAGTATCAGAATACAACACATTTCACATTAAAGCACTGTATCAGAGCTTTCTGTGCTTTGCCAACATTACGTGATCTATGTATATCTGACGTCTGAAGTTTTGTTAATCTGAAAACCATGTGACTGCTTCAGTATCTGTTTCAAACAAAGTGAAGCATCATTTTTTCTTTTTTTTTTTATCTTAATTTATATATTAAGCTCAAATGAACTTTTCCCATGAAATAATAGTTTGAGGACTTAGGCAGAGTTAAAATAAACAGATGATAGATTTAATTTAGGAATTTATGTTTGATTTGTTTTACTTATTTTAGTGACAGTACAAATTAATGACTTTGACAATGACCATTATTTATATTCAATAAAAAATAATAATTTGTAGAACCAGATGTGAAACCAGTGGCAGTAATGGAACACATAATTTTTGAAGGTGATATTTATTTTATGACCACTAGATGGACACAGCATGAACTGTGTTGAAAAGCTTTAAGTAATGAACCTTTTTCCGATACAATTGTGTTGAAAGCCTTGCTGGTTCAGAATGCCTTACTTTGCCATCACTTATATTGTTTGATGACTGATTAGCAATATACATTTGTATGTCTGACTGAAGTTACCAAGACTGTTGTCTGTATATATGGTGTCCCAGTCATGCACAACACAACAAACTGCTCCGGTCACTACAAAATCGATTTCCCTGAGATATGGGAAATAGCATTGCATATGAGGAAATTCCTTTTTTTTTCATTTCTGTATTGACGCCTGATTTGTTCACATTTGTGCAGCTGCTCAAACCAATCACACTTTAGTCTGCCAGAAAGGGTGGAGCCAACCTCCATCATTTCATCAGAATCATTTAACTGAAACGACAGTCATCGATTCACGTGAAGCTTATAGCACGACTAATGATGCAACACTCATTCCCTTATCTTAGGGAACCGAGATTACATCAGTAAATGGATCGTTTCCTATCAAAATGTTCACTTCACGTTGCGAATGGAGAATAATATCCAATCAAGCGGTCTTATGAGCAGATACAGAACTTCTCTGTGAGCCCAGCCCTGGAGCACATAAGTTAAGGGCCCCAAAAGAAAATTAACCAAACTGAGTCCCAAGCATAAATGAGAACTACAGATATAACCATTTCCATCAAAGGGGAGAAATAGGCAGATTAAGCAGACAAAATCCAGTAGTGCCTGCGGGACAGGAACATCTAAATGATAGAATCTGGCAAATGTGGACGGCGATGACCAGCTGGTGGCCTCACAAATCTCACCAATAAGAAATTCTGCTGGAGCACGCTGAGGAGGAGGCCATTCCTCTGGTGGAGTGGGCCCTCACTACTATGGGGCAATGCAATCCTTCTGATGCATGCAGGGCTTTAGCATCAACAATCCAGCGAGAAAGTCTCTGCTTCATAACTGGCAGCCCTTTACACTTACTTAACCGACACCAAAGCCAAAAAGAGTGAGGTTTTAAGAGACATGGGCCGTAATTTAGCCAAATTGCGTGGCTTGAAAGGGGGGCCTTGCAGGGCCCTCAGTGCTATGGACAAGTTCCAGGATGGTACAGTCTGAAGACGAGGAAGGTTCATTCTACGGACAACCTTCAAGATCATGTAACGTTAGCCTACACCCATTTCACACTTAAAGCTTTACCTTATATAATTATTAGTTTTTATGTTTATTTTTTTTTATTTTGTTTGCCCATGGGATAACATGAAAATGAGTAATAGTTCAATAAATTACCTTTCTGCCAGTTTGCACCTGATAAAATTGATTTATAATTAAAGTTACATATTCTGTAGTATGCAAAAGTCTTGTTGTCAGGTGCTGTTGCCATGGTGAATCATAATTTCGGAGCTTCATTGATCATGGCTTTTCATAGTTCCCCATCTCAGGTTAAGTTCAAGTTCAAGTCGAGCTTTATTGTTACTCCGCTACATGTGGGGACATACAGTGGAAGGAAATGTCGTGCCTCACTAGACCATGGTGCTACATAAATAAAGACACACAACAATGAAGTAAAACAGTATAAACCTATACACAATTTACCTAATGACAGATTTTGTATATGAATAAACTATATATAAGTTTATCTATACATAGACTGAAAAAGAAAAATATATAGACTGTAAGAATGCTTCACATAATACTGTACAGTATATGTGCAAAGAGAAACACAGTAAGTCCAGCATCTGGTTGGGGAACAGTGCAAGATAATTTTTAGTGCACAAGCATGTAAACACATATTTGAGTCTTTTGTGGGATTATGTACATACGTATGTGTGAAAAGTGTGTGGTGCACATAGATGAGAACTGCACAAGAAGAAAGAACCCCCCCCCCCCCCCCCCCCGATTGTTTCAAACAGTTTTTCTGTAAAGTGGAAAGGTGTGGGGTGGAGGAGGTAGTGTTACGTATCACTCGGAGACAGAGGAGTAACTGATGAAGTTAGTATTTATTGTATAGACACAAGCAGAGGAGCGGGAAGTGAGGAGTGGATGGGTGTTGGGATCCGTGCCGGGAAGGTAGTGACCACACACACGCACCGTAGGGGCTTGGAGGATCTTGGAGACAATCCTTGGAGAGAAGATGGAAGAAGAGTCTTCGGAGGTTATCCTTGGAGAGAAGGTAAAAGAGGAGTTAGTCCTAATAGTTAACGAACAGGAATGATCTTGTCGCGAACGTGACCGGACAATGACTGGGTGCGTGTGTGATGGTGATGAGGATCAGGTGGTGATGGTTAGAACTCCGGTGAGGGTGTGCGCTGTGATTGTGTGGAGGTGGAACCTGGCGTGTTTGTGACAGTACCCCCCTCCCCAGGGCCCGCTCCTGAGGGCCGGGGACCCCGACGTCGTGGTGGGCGTCCTCTTCCCCTGGGAGCTGGTCGGTTGGGGTGTCTGTAGTGGAAGGTATCCAGCAAGGCGGGATCCAAGATGTCGTTGCGTGGGACCCAGGAACGTTCCTCTGGACCGTATCCTTCCCAGTCCACTAAGTACTCCAGCTACCCACCACGCCGCCGGGAGTCCAGGATGTCCTTGACCGAGTAGGCTGCGCCGTCATCTAGGAGGAGAGGAGGGGGGGCTTCCGTCTCGCCAGGTTCTGTGGAGGGAAGAACAGAAGGATGGTGAGGTTTTAAGAGTGAGACATGGAAAGTGGGGTGAATCCGGTACTCGGGGGGAAGTTGAAGTTTGTAGGTGACCGGATTGATCTGCTGGGTGATTGTGAACGGGCCAATGGGACTGAGCTTGCGGCAGGGTAGACGCAGGCGGATGTCCCGGGTAGACAGCTAGACCTTCTGACCGGGTTGATACTGGGGAGCCTCGGAACGGCGAAGGTCGGCTGCCGTCCTGCGTCTACGGAGCGCCCTTTGCAGTTGGTGATGGGCCGCGTCCCAGACCCTCTCGCTCTCCCGGAACCAATAGTCGACCGCGGGAACATCAGAGGGCTCTCCAGACCAGGGGAATAGAGGTAGCTGGTAGCCGAGTACGCACTGGAAGGGTGTGAGTCCGGTGGTGGGTTGACGGAGGGAATTCTGTGCATACTCGGCCCACCCCAGGAATTGGTTCCAGGAGTTCTGGTGGCCGTGACAGAAGATACGGAGGAAGCGTCCAATCTCCTGGACCTTTCTTTCCGCCTGCCCGTTGGACTGTGGGTGGTAGCCGGAGGACAGGCTGATGGCCACACCTAGGAGGGAGTGAAATGCTTTCCATACCCGGGATATGAACTGGGGACCCCGATCCGACACTATGTCCTCCGGAATGCCGAAGTACCTGAAGACATGGTTAAACATCAGTTCTGCCGTTTCCATGGCAGTAGGGAGACCCTTCAGAGGAAGAAGACGACAAGCTTTAGAAAATCTATCCACAATAATCAGAATACATGTGTTGTTGTCAGAGGGTGGAAGGTTTGTTATGAAATCCACTCCTAGGTGTGACCACGGGCGATTGGGAATGGGCAGAGGATGGAGTTTGCCAGATGGTAGATGGCGAGAACTCTCGGACATGGCGCATCTGGTACATCCACTCACGTACCTTCTGACATCTGAGGCCATGTTGGGCCACCAGAAGCATTCCCGGAGCAACGAGAGGGTTTCATTGACCCCCGGGTGACCAGTGCCAAGTGATGTATGGGTGGAGTGGATGAGTGGAGTGCGACGTGTCCTAGGGATGTATTGGTGTCCTGGTGGGCAACCTGGCGGGGTGTTTGTTAGGAGCTTCGGCTGGAGGTAGAGTCTCTGCCGACCAGGTGATAGGGGCGACTATGACCTTGTCCGGGAGGATGGGTTTGGGGTTTTCAGACCTCTCTTCGGGTGCGTAACATCTGGACAGAGCATCGGCCTTAACATTCTTTGCCCCAGGGCGGTAGGAGATGGAGAAATGGAAGCGGGTGAAGAATAGCGCCCAGCGGGCTTGTCTGGGGTTGAGTCTCTTGGCTGCTCTAAGGTATTCCAGATTTTTATGGTCAGTGAGAACTTGAAAAGGATGTTTGGCTCCCTCCAGCCAATGTCTCCACTCCTCCAGGGCAAGCTTGATGGCAAGTAGCTCCCTGTTTCCGATGTCATAATTGACCTCCACCGGGTTGAGTTTCCTGGAGAAGAAGGCACATGGGTGGAGGCGGCTGGGCGTCCCCTGCTGCTGAGAAAGGACCGCTCCCACTCCGGTGGTAGAGGCGTCCACTTCCACGACGAATGGTAGATCTGGGTTTGGATGCACGAGGAGTGGGGCGGTTGTAAAGGCCAGCTTCAAGGCCTGGAAGGCTTCGGTGGTGGCAGGAGTCCATGACAGGGACTTGGGCTTCTGACGAAGGAGGTTGGTTAGAGGACTGGTGATAGTACTAAAATTCTGAACGAATCATCTATAAAAGTTAGCGAAGCCAAAGAATCGCTGCAGTGCCTTTATGGTGATAGGAATGGGCCAATCCCGGACGGCGCTTACCTTCCCCTCGTCCATCCGGATGCCACTGTGGTCGATGGTATATCCAAGGAACTGCACTGAGGGTTGATGGAATGAACACTTTTCTGCTTTTAGGTAGAGCTGGTAGTCCCTCAGGCGTTGCAAGACCTCCGCAACGTGGCGTTGATGTTCAGCCTGGCTCCGGGAGTATATCAAGATGTCATCGATATAGACTAGGACGAACTGATGGAGGAAATCCCGGAGCACCTCATGCATGAAGTCCTGGAATACGGAGGGGGCGTTTACTAGCCCATACGGCATAACACAATACTCGTAGTGACCAGTAGGGGTGATAAAGGCGGTCTTCCACTCGTCCCCCTCACGTATCCGTATGAGGTTATACGCGCTGCGGAGGTCCAACTTGGAGAACACAGTGGCACCATGGAGATGTTCTAGGGCCGCTGGGACGAGAGGAAGAGGATAACGAAACTTCTGAGTTATCTTGTTAAGGGCTCTATAATCAATACATGGCCGTAAACCTCCATCCTTCTTGGCCATGAAGAAGAAACTGGCAGCAGCAGGGGAGGTAGATGGGCGGATGTATCCTTGAGCCAGCGCCTCCCTGATGTAATCCTCCATGGCCTTCTCCTCGGTAACGTATAGGGGATAGATCCGTCCCTTAGGCACTGGTTCACCCGGCAGCAGATCTATTGCACAGTCCCACGGCCGGTGTGGAGGCAGCTTGGAGGCCCGCTTCGGGCAGAAGACATCACTGAAGGGGGCGTAGCACTGGGGTATGGAGATGGACTGGTTCTCAACAGGGCTTTCAATAGAGGTGGAGTAGACTGGTAGTGGTTCGGGGGGACGTTCCACTGGAACAGGACAGTCGGAGATACATGATTGAAGGCAGGCTTCACCCCACTTCAGGATTTCTCCGGTCCTCCAGGAGATCACCGGGTTGTGCTGCTCCAACCATGGGTGCCCTAGGATGACGTCAGCGGTGGAATCCTCCAGAACCAGCAGGTGGATGTCTTCGCGATGTAGGAGTCCTGTTTGAAGGGTGATAGGGCCCACGCAGTGGCGTACATACGTCTTGCTTAACGGCCTGCCAGTGATTGTGTGGATCTGGTAAGCGGCCGGGGTGGCCGCGGTTGGGAGTCTAAGCTGACGGCAGAGGGCACCGGAGATGAAGTTGCCGGCTGACCCAGAATCGAGGAGGGCGGAAACTGGAAGAGACACAACAGCCGCAGTAAGTGTCACAACAGTGGTGAGTGGTTTCATTTGGTATCGTGAAGGAAGGATGGCACTCACCATGGGACGAGGAGGATGAACGGGGCACCCAGCTATGGTATACCCCGAAGCTGCACAATATAGACAAAGATTCTGGGCCAGCCGTCTTTGACGCTCCGCCATCGTGAGGCGGTATGAGTCCACTAACATGGGCTCGCTGGCTGGTTCTGGGGAGCTGACGTTCTCTGGTTGGCAGAGCGGTGTGGAGGAATGCGCCTGGCCCTGGTGCTCTTCTAAGCATGACTGCATACGAGTGGCGAAGCGGATGGACAGCTGGATGAATCGCTCGAGGCCGATGGTATCCTCGTATGCAGCGAGATGCAACCGCACTCTGGGTTCCAGTCCTTGGTGATAGGTAGTGAGAAGGGCCTGTTCGTTCCACCCCCTAGAGGCCGCCAGACTTCTGAATTGCAAGGCATAATCATTGACAGACATATTCCCTTGTTTCAAATTGTATAGTCTCTCATCTATCGAGGAGTCCCAGGCAGGTTTGCCGAAAACCTCCCGGAAATGTTCGATGAAGCTAGAATATGACTGGGTTACAGGGTTATTCTGGGTCCAGAGAGAATCGGCCCATTGTAAAGCCTTGCCTTGTAACTGGGAGATAATGAAAGCTACCTTGGATCGGTCCGTTGGATATGAGAGCGGTTGCATCTCCAGGACCAGTGAACACTGAAGCAGGAAACCGCTGCATTCCTCCGCCGAACCAGAGTAGGGCGCTGGCCGTGCCATGGGACTGGCGTGCATGGCAGGTGAAGGAGGCATGACGGGATCCGGGTGTTGGGATCCGTGCCAGGAAGGTAGTGACCACACACACGCACCGTAGGGGCTTGGAGGATCTTTGAGACAATCCTTGAAGAGAAGATGGAAGAAGAGACTTCGGAGGTTATCCTTGGAGAGAATGTAAAAGAGGAGTTAGTCCTAATAGTTAGCGCACAGGAATGATCCTGTCGCGAACGTGACCGGACAATGACTGGGTGCGTGTGTGTGGCTTTTATGGTGCTGTGGTGGATGCCTGGTGATGAGGATCAGGTGGTGATGGTTAGAACTCAGGTGAGGGTGTGCGCTGTGATTGTGTGGAGGTGGAACCTGGCGTATTTGTGACAGGTAGGGAGTTTGTGTGGGGTTTCAGAGAAGGGCAGGTGATTTCTGTTCAGGGCTCTCACAGCCTGGGGGAAAAAGCTGTTGAGCAGTCTGGCGGAGCGGGCTCCGATGCTCCGGTACTGTCTTTCTGATGGTAGGAGCTTGAAGAGACTGTGAGAGAGAAAGTGTAGCTGCTGTTATGCCTTCATGGAGAGTGACATGGTGTTGGTGGTCCAGGTGAGATCCTCTGTGATGTGCACCCCCAGGAATTTAGTGCTGCTGACCCACTCCACAGTCAAGCTGTCAATAGTCAGTGGGGGATGGTCAAAGGAGTTTCTCCTGAAGTCCATAACATCCTCCTTTGTCTTGTCCACATTGAGGGACAGGTTGTTAGTGCCACACCATTCAGCCAGTTGTGCCACTTCCTCTCGTAGTGCATTTCATCGCTGTTGCTGATGAGACCTCCACAGTTGTGTCATCTGTGAATTTGATGATGTGGTTGGAGCTGAACTTGGCAGTTCAGTCGGGGGTCAGCAGTGTGAGGAGTAGTGGGCTGAGTACACAGCCTTGTGGGACACCTGTGTTCAGTGTAGTATTGCTCGAGGTGTTGTGGCCGACAGGGACTGACACGGACACAGAACTCTGAGTTTGTTAAACCTCCTTTCTGGAATACACCCCTGCTAAAGTATCAAGTACAATAGGACTCCAAAACACAAAACAAACATGGAAGATGTGATGAAATTGTAAATCGATCTTATGGTAAAAAAAAAAAAAAAAAAAAAAACATGAAATAGAAATGAGATCTTATGGTAATATGGTAAAATAATTTAACATATACTTATTTTACCATATTAACATAAATAGAAAAATAATACAATAAAAGGGAAGGATGAGAGTAAACTATATGGAGAGGTATATTCAAAGGGCCCTATGTCAGATTAAAAAAAAAGTTTCATCTTATTAAAACATTGTCTCATCCACCACTCAGCGCAACCACCGAAATATTAACTGACACATCTGTCACAGATCACCACATCACCCAGCCAGCACTATATAAGCACACACTACCCATCTTTTCATTGTTTGGTCTCCCATGTGGATTGAGAACTCAAAACCTATTCTCTATTTACTTGCAATCTCCATTTTATAGCCTTCCAGGATACACTTTGTCTCTCTCATGTTCTCCAGCATCTCCCTCGATATATTCCTGCAATATTTACCTGTCCCCTGCTCCTGGCAATCTTCATCAGCAAGATTCATCACTATCCTTGTTGATTACTCAGACTGTCAATTTACCTGAACTCACCTACCATTATCCACTGCAAGAAAACTGTCAAAAAACACTCCTGTTGGGTTAACCTATCATCTTGTCTCTGAGTCTGGTATCCCATAACAAACTTATTTGACCCAATTTTTTTAAGTCTTTCATGTCAGAGTGTTTTAATTCAGGTGCTTATGAGGTTGCATCTTTTCTTGGAATATATATATATTTTTATTCGACATTAAAGAGATTAAATATCACTAACAATACATGTGCCATGCAAATGTTTGCTAGCATGCTGACAGCAGATTTGCAAGTGAACGTGGAGAAAGCACCAGCTCCGACTACAACACAGATAAACTAAACTGAACAAAATAAAAACAAAATGAAATAAATTTAACAAATCACATTAACATCAGATCAACGTGATCTCATGAGAATACGTGTGTATTTTTACGTTAAATGTGGTTCTACCACACGTACATTTACTTACGTTTTCATGCACATAAAAACGTACAACTTTGACGTATTTATAGCAGTAAAATGTACAAATACTTACGTGTTAGCAGCTAAAAAAACGTAAATAATCTAACGTAAAGTTTGAATGTATATGAATTCCCATGTATTAATATTAAAATCGCGGCTTTAATGATTTAAATCTGTTGTATTTAATGGCCATATCAATACATGTTTCTATTGAATTTATTGAAAGCAGTTTACTCATCTAACGTTACTTAATAGGAAATAACATTTCTGTGCATGCTGCAAACTTGTTTCGGGGAATTACATAATGTTAAACGAGACTACACTTTGAAACCTTAAAATGAATACAATTTATGTAATTGTTTAATCATTTTGTAATATTTTGCTGTGCGATTTTCTCCTATCCAATGACTGACAATACAACCATAGATACACAAAAGCACAGCATACAATTACAAATCACATCCATTTTATTTGTTTGCTGTACTCCAGATCTTTAGAATCCAGATTTTTGCAAGGAACATATCCAAATTCAGCCCTTTATCAATCGATCTTCATCTTCATTCTCAGCAACAGTGATTGTCACAGTCAAAGCCCGCGCTCGTTATGATTCGAATTTGAAAATAGCGCCACCACCCTCGAGAAACGCTAGATATCAAACGCTCATTGGTTCTCACATAAATCGTCACAGATTGCGACATGCTGTGTTTCAGTTGGTAGACATTTGAAATCAGATTCAGTACTGTGCCAGTGTGCCTTCACGGAGAGAAGACAGATACATAATTTTCACGGATTAATAAATTAAATTCTGCTCTGTACCCTATAAAAACTATTACCTCCAGAGAGGACTGCGACTGGAACTCATTATCATTTGAACTACTTTTGGTACCACTTTTGATATTTTTGCAAAAATAAATGATTAACGTTATGTTTGTTTGTCTGTTATTTGTTTTTTTATAACAGTAACGTTATGGTATTTTAAGAAATGGTTATGGGTAGGTTAGGGGTAGGTGTAGGATTAACGTTAGTGGGTTATATTTTTGCTAAAATTGTGTTTTATGTTTTATTCTTTTAACATTCTGTGTAAAATGGGTAGGTTTAGGTTTGGGTGGGGTTTAGGGATCTTACATTTATCAAAAAAAATTATAAAAAGGGAAAATATACATAGGCCTAAATATAAAAAAATGAATCAGATACGCATTAAAAAACAGCTTCATGAGCAAATTTCTATGGATAACTGACTGGTCAGAGAACACGTTCTATCTGTACGTATTTGAGGTTGTTTTTACGTAAATTTAGATACGTATCGATCCTGTAATTACGTCCAGATAATACGCAAACGAAACTGTAAATACGTAAAGGCACATACGTATTGGACAGTTTTAATTTACGTCTAAATATGTACGTTTTGATTGTGAGATCAGGCTGATCAGATCCACAGTCTAATACTTTCAAAACAAGTTAAAATGTATTTATAGATCACATGTAACACAACAGATGTTAACCTAAAGTGGTTTTATGAATACAGTAGTATCCAAAGAACAATGATAACACTATATTTAAAAACAAATGAATTAAATAAATATATAAATAATTATAAACTCTTTTTTTTTCAATTTAAAGTGCCACTAAATAAACAAACTGTGGTGTGCTTAATGGCTGAAATGTGTTTTGAGGACGATCAGGAGGTCAAACCTGAACCTTTCAGTTACTTATCCAGAGCTTTAAATACTGTACCACATTAATCATGCACCAAAATAAACTATACACATGACTTTTGTGCATGCGTCCATTTTGGTTTGGCTGGTTAAAAACCTACATCAAGTGTGAACCACATCGACTGAGTGTGAAGAGCTCATCATCTTAAGTGTGAAGTGCATGGCTGCCTTTAAACCATCTAGATTATTATTAGACACAAAATTACTCATATTGCAAGAAATGTTTTTGTGTTGCATTTCCAAGAAACAAAGTGTATTTTCACACCTGCCTCTTTTCAGCCTAACAAACATCAGTCCAGCCAGCATCTCTAACACTTCTGATGCTTTCTGAACTCTAGACCAGACTCAGACCAGACTCCTTCATTTACACGAGCTCAAGAACAACACAAAGGTAAATCTGCTTAATCTTTAAATGAAGCAAAAATGTATTTTTATTTTTCTTGCCTTAATTTTCTTCATGTAATAATTTTGTTGAGCATTGTGTGTGATTCTGGTTATTTAGATAGTTATTATGATTGTCTCCATTAGTATGAACCTGATGAGAACTGACTTCATAAATCCACTGAAAACACCCAAACAACAGCTGATTCAAAGACAATGAGGATTGAAAAATGATAAAAAAAGAAACATTCCAGACACACAGAATATACTTTGTTTCAGTGAAATTCAGAGAGCATTGTCTTGCTTTGGGGCCCCCAAATGAAAATTTAACATCCAACAGTATTCTAGATATTTTGATCGAAAACAACAAGCACTTTTTATTGTGTTACAGTTTAACACTGTCAATGACATTCAACTGTTTGTCTGGACGATTAGACATTCAAACCATAGTAAACACTGCTAACTTCTGTTCTCACAGCTGCTGTTTGCTCTCATAGTAAATGCTGACTTTCTCAACCTGCTCTTTTCTCTTGTTTGTGTCAGGATGAGATCTGCAGCTCTTCTCTCGATCCTCTTCATTCTGGCTCTCAGTGATGGAGCAGACTGTCAGGACTTTAATGAATTCAGGCGAAAACACATTCTCTCAACTACATTTAAAACCAAGGATGGACATGTTTGGGCAAAATATTTATTTGAAAAGGAACTCTGTGGAAGAACTGAAATACAATCTTTCATCAAGAGCAGTGAGAAAAACATAAAACAAATCTGTAACGGCTCCGGCAGTGTTTCAGGGAACTATACCAAAAGTACAGATTTCTTTGAAGTGTATCGTGTTAAAAGCTCTGTGGAAATAGATGGAAAGTGTATCATTACCAGTTGTACTTCAGGCAAATATAATGTTTTCGTTAAATGTGAGAACAGACAACCTGTGCACTATGGACATCAAAAGATTAAAGAGAACACATATCCACAACCCTGCTTTTAAAGAGCGCTGTATTTTATTCCAATGCAGTGGTAGTGAGGATCCAAAGGAGGTTGCGTTAAAATATTGATTTTAATCATTCATTAAAAAATATTGCTATATCACACATATGTTTGGATATAAATGCAAAAACATTTAATTTAAGCTTTCTTTGCAAAATGCAGTTCAATATTATAAAAACAAACTAAATGTATAGCTTGAATGCAAAGCAAGTCGCTTCAAATAAAAGCATCTGCCAAAAGCATAAAAGTATCATTTCTGTTCATTTGTGAACTCATACTGATTCTCTATCTATGGTATTTGATTGATATACAATGCTGTCAAAAATTAACACTTTACACACTTAAGGCACACTCAATATATCTGAACAGTGAAGAATGTATGTAAAGTTGCACTACCAAAAGCTGCTAGCAATAAGATTCAAGGCATTGATGTTTTTCTACAAATCCACCACTGGCTCTGCACTCCTTTACTTAAATTCGTTACTTCAGACTTATGTGCCTCTAGATAGAAGCTTGCGTTCTGCAATTAAAAGATGCATTATTGTGCCATCCCAAAGAAGCACAAATTTCTTAGCCATCTTCAAGAATCGGCTTAAAACACATCTCTTCCAGCTTTATCTGACCCTCTAATTCTTGCCACTCTATTCTATTATATATATATATATATATATATATATATATATATATATATATATATATATATATCAGTGATGCGCGGGTCAATGTATAAACAACCCGCACCTGACCGATGTTTTCAACTAACCCGCCCTAATTTAGTTTCCTAATAACTAAATCCCACAGCTTCACTAGTAGAGAGATGCTGCCAGGTACAATTAATTCACACAAATTCAATCGCTCTCACTAATGCTGGGTACACACCAAAAGATAATCGGCTGATTTTGGGTGGATTTCGCCCCTTCTGACAATCCTAGCTATGTCCCGATTATCTTGATGGTTCCGCAGATTATCTCATCAAAATTTGTCTTGGTGTGAGGTGTGTTACGAGTGTAAGAACCTGATCGGAAGAATGTCGGAGCCGCCCCGATCACGAAACTTAAATATTAAACATGTTTAATATTTACGATCAGACATCCTGATGTGTGGGGGAAACTCCGAGGACAAACACACGCATGCTCTGGAGATTATCACCTGAAACGAAACAATATCCAATCAGAAAGCGAGATGATGGAAGACGGAAGCAGTCATGGTGCAGCACAAAGTGACATTGATGTGGACAGCAGAGATGGAGGATCAGCTTGTTGATTTGTGGCAACGGCACGAATGTTTATTTGTGTCATGTAAAAAATCATTCAAAACACTATCATTGCAGTTTCTTCCTGCATATCGTCCACCATGCTTTTTCTGAAGTCTTGCCAGATTTAGGGAGATTTCCTGTGTTTGCAGTCGAGACTCTGGTTGAAAATCTGTTCATGTGTGGTGTGCTGTCTTTGTCACATCATGGCACACCACACACTATAGGAGCAAAATGGTTAAATCTAGGATTTTTTATCCTCATGTTTGTGGTCTATCACATTTTGAAAATCTTATAAGATGTCAAAAATATTTTGGTGTGTACCCAGCATAATGCATTCATATGAATGTAATCTTTACTGTCCTACTTTATCTGTATCTGATTTAAAACGAGCAGAAATCTGTGAGAAATATAACAACCCAAAGACAAAAGAACTGATAAAAATGAGCTGTATGAGCATATATATATATATATGCATACTTTCCCCTTTAAGACTTGCTCTCTATTAATTAAGACTTGCACTCTATAATGTTTACACCTTATTAAGGTGTAAACATCTCCGAGGACCTGACTTGGACTACTCACATTCAAACTCAGGTTAATAAAGCCAGGCAAAGACTGTACCATCTGCGACAGCTGAGGAAATTCAGGGTCACACCAGCAATCCTGAAAACTTTCTATTCAGGGGCCATAGAAAGTGTATTGACTCAGTGTATCTCAGTGTGGTATGGGGACAGCTCCAGTCAAGACTGCAAAGCCCTGCAGAGAGTTGTGTGCTTAGCTGAGTGCATCTCCGGGTCTGCTTTCCTCTCTCTGCAGGACATCTACCTCAAACGCTGCAGAAGCAGAGCTGCTAAAATCATCTAGGACTCCATCCACCCCAGTAACCATCTTTTCATTTTGCTGCCATCTGGTAAGCGCTTCTGTAGCCTGATGGCAAAAACCAAGAGACTCAGGAGGCGTTTCTTCCCCCAGGCCATCAGGGTCCTAAACTCAAAACCAAAACCATCTTCTTGTCTCCACTTAATGTTCACTTTATCAGTAAGATCTTCATCATTCACTACCTTACTTTGACATACTGACAGTGTCAACCTATTTGCACATTGCCTCTTGTACATCCCTGTGTATCTTAATATTTAAGACTACAGTTTACTTTCATGCACATTTTTTTCCGTTATATATTTAATTCTACAGTATATCTTTTTTTATACTTTATTCTTATATTTTTATTGTTTACTTTTATTTCAATCTTTCATAGCAATATTTATGTATATTTTCATCTGTTTTGTATTCTTAATAATTATACTGTCCATAGAGCGGACCTTACTCACATTTCACTGCTGGTTATATATGCTCTATATAATTGTGTGTGACAAATTAAAAAAAAACTTGAATCCTGAATTTACTAACACTAGTGTCTCTGTTCTTTTTGTATACTTTTTCTTTTCTTTTTATTTATTATACAATTAACAAAAAGCAAATAAGGCCTCTAACACTAGCTTGCACTGTTAATTTTCTATTCTCTGTTATCTTTAACTTCAAATTCAAGGGCCTTTCAGGGATGTTCCAGGTCCAATACCCTCAAGTGAGAGCGAGGTTACATCGTGTTATCTTGTAAGATTTTTTTTGCCTATATGACAGAGATGTGATATTATATTTGTTGTATTTCTGTTTTGCCTAAAATTGAATAATATTCAGTACATCCTATACTGTATTAAAAAATGATCTGATATTAACTTTTGCATGGATTTTATTGTAAAGACTTTAGGCACATGTAACCAGAAGTTTTAAGATATATGAATATGCTTTTAAGTTTCTCTTGCCTCATAGGTTTACATTATCTTAACAAGCAAAGCAATTCAACATTAATTTCACGGTATGTCTTTGAATCATAAGGATACCATCCTAGTAGTTTTGTGCATGCATGAACGCCATTTAGGGCGACCATATTTTATAGGGGTGTAACGATTCACTTGTTTTCTCGATGCATCGATAACAAAACCTGTCAATTCATAAGCATCAATCTTGAAACATGATTTTTTAATCGTGAATCGCCATTCTCGGATAGTAATCGATTTAAAACGCTAAGAATCGAATGAATCGCGATTTCCAGGGGCGTAGAATTGGGGGGGGGGGGCACCAGGGACGTGTCCCTAGCAATATCAAGCGAGTGCAAAACTGTCCCTAGCAATAATTTTGATCAAACATGTAAATATTTGGATTTGTTTTTGTAATTTTGGACGCATCTGAAATGACATACTATTGATATTACCTAAGAAGTTTTATGTAGAAAACTGTGCGCTTTCAGGATTTAACAAAGTTGCATCGATGAGTTTTACGTTTTTTTGAAGGTGTTTGACAAAACAGAGCAAACAGAAAGAGAAGGCGCAATCTATGGCTATTATTAGCTCCCTATATAAAGCATACGGACAGAAAAAGGTTGTGAGTTTAAGATACACAATCTTCCAGTCTAGGATAAAGTCATTATGAACATTAACAATAATCTGGGACAAATATAATGTGATTTTATGGTAAAAAAAAAAAAAAAAATTGTAACTGGCACTTTGTGGTGCAGCAGAATTTGGAACAGAATCCTGAGCCCACATTTAAATACGTGTTAAATACATGTGAAGTATCCCTTAAAAATCTGTTTGAACGGGTCAGTGTCATTGACTGCTGAGGACTTGGGTCAAACCACTTCTGTGAGCTTAAAGGGGTGTACAATTCATAGACTAGGCAACCACTTAACATGCTATAGATCAGTTTAATCAGTTTCATTATGTTTTCTTTTTTTTTCTTTGTATATCTTATAAAAATAATATATTTCAAATCAATTTTTATGAAAAACTCTTTTCACCACTCTTCATTCTAGCATTAATAGCTATCAAACCATAAAGGGTTAATTACTAAGCTGTTTACATTTTACATTTAGTTATTTAGCAGAGGCTTATAAAGCGACTTACAGATGAAGACAGTGGAAGCAATCAAGAACAACAAAAGGGCAATGATATATAAGTGCTATAACAAGTCTCAGTTAGCTTAACACAGTACACGTAGCATGGGATTTTAAATAATATCATAAATAAAAAGAAAACTGATAGAATAGAAAAAGAATAGAGCAAGCTAGTGTTAGAGGTCTTTTTTATATATAGAATTAGAATAGTGAGTTCTTAAGTTAGAGGGTCAAATAAAAATGGGTTAGATGAGTTTTAAGCCAATTCTTGAAGATGAATGGTACACTCCCCTAACACATTAAATCCATGTTTACGCGTGAAATACGTGTGTTTAACATGTTGTTGACGTGTTGAAATTAAAGTGTTTGACCCTTTTAGCCTTCCATACTGTGTACCGCCCTCACTGGCGGATTTATGAAATCACACTTTCACTTTCATTTCTGATGTCCTTGGGGAAAATTGCAGTCGTAAAATTATTTAAATTAGTCGTTCACAGTATTCGCATTTTTAAACGCTGTTCAAACACCGTTTTCACACTATTTAAGAGCATCGACTGGGAACAGACATCAAAACATTTTATTGTAACCGCATTTGTCAAGATTCAAACAGGCCTATCAATCAATAAGTAAATGTATAAATAATTATTACTCCATAAAATATAGTCCTTACAATTTTTTTTCCGATCCTTGAACTTATCAATAATAAGTAACATCTATCTAAATTCAATAGAGAGATGCACATCAGTCTCTGCTCTGTAAGGCACGTAAGTAAAAGTCTAAAGAATGAATTTGATGTCATTTTGGGTGAGCTATCCCTTTAATGTGTTATTCCTCATATTAATATAAGGTCAATAAAAAGATAATTGTTTTTGGTTTGCAATTTATAATACCTCTTGGTAAAGTTGATGAATGTATTTTTTATGTTAAACAGGTTAATTCTATATTTTTGGTAAAACAAATTGTAATTAGTTTTTTTCATATCCCATGGCTATGCACGACTTCACACCAGACAAATGCAGCCAAGATGAATACATCTAAATAATCAAGTAAATATTCAAGTGATGAATGAATGCATGTGTTAATAAAACTGGGTTGAAAGTTGCTGGGTTTGTCCATATTTCACCCACTTTTTTTTTTTTTGAGTGCTGCAACAAACATTGCACACATATGGGAAAATGCATTTTTAAATACAGACATACATTATAAATCTGCCTCAGACTGCTTTCAATCAATGCACAAATTGAAAGAATAATTAAATGAATTAATAAATAAATAAATTCATGCAATTAAAAAAAAAGCCTGTACGACAAAAGAATAGAAGGGTTAATTTTAACTAGTTTACAATTAAATTAGTTAAAAACATAAAAAAGTATATTTACTTATTATTACTCTCATTTTTAAATACAGACAACCAAATACAGGCATTGCTTATAACCTAAATCAAACAAGAAATAATGCAATATTATTAATATCAATATGAAGGATATAGCAGCTTGGCATCCACTCGATCTAAGACAGCATTGCGTCTCCGCAGTCATATTTGAACACATTACTCGCAGCTTGTTCAGGGTCAGGAGGATTACAGGGTGAAGTCAATGATGCTATAAAATTTTGAATTATAGCCTAGAAAAACAGAAGATAAAGCGTATTACATTTCTGATATTAATTTTAAACAAGGAGGCTGAATTAGAACTCACCTTTTGAAATTTTATACACAACCAACTTAATAACCCCAGGCCTGCAACCACAACTGCTACAACTCCTACAAAAACAGGCCATTGAGATTCGGTTTCACTGTCAGAATAAGTCCCATCTGCAGAATGATAAAAAAAGAAGATCATAAATGCATTAAACCTGTTGAAGTGAATTGAGGCACTTTAATTGTAATTGTTGTGGCAAGTAATATTCACAGCATTGACTTGTATTAATATTCATATGTTATACATGCAAAGCAGTGTTACGTATAACGGCCATTCTGTGCATATTCACTCAAAACTGAATTGGGCCTTTACCCCATTTTGCTAAAACTGGTTCTGTCAGACTGCTGTGATTAACCAGACAGTCATAAGATCCTCTGAGGTTTCTTTCAATCTCCACACTGGCACTCATCTGAAAGGATCCATCATCATTTGGTCTGATTTCAGTAAATGTTTGAGCCTTAAGAACAGTTTGATTGCATCTGATGTTCAACTCAATATCTCTGGGGTAGAAACCAGTGGCCAGACAGGTCAGAACCGGCTTGTGTTGATCGTCAAGAGCTTTCATCGCAAAGACACGAATCTTTGGGGAACCTGAAGCAAAAAGAACATCATCATGAGGAAATTATGATATCACATCAATAAAAAATAAAAAAAAGTTTGAAATCCACTGGACTAACAGGTAACGTGGGTGCAGATTTAAGGTACTTCTGAAATAAACACCAAATATATGCCTTAGAGAATCTATGACTATACAGAAGTAAGCCCTCTCTAGTCAGTGCCTTAGTTACGTTTGTCAACTCATCTGTTTGTTTGATGAGAGAGAGAATAAAAGTAGTTGCAATAAATGCTTTAACTAACAGAGGACTATTACTGGCATATAGGGAAGAGATTGAACTACTGGCTTGGTGGTGTAAAAAGCATAACCTGGCTCTTAACATCCGTCAGACTGTCAGACTGCTGAATAAACACTGCCCCCCTTTCCTTTCCCCACTCACTTAACTTGAATCTATTATGTACCATTCTTCCAACACTTGCATTAACTGTGAACTGGACTTTGCATTGTTGCAGCACACACAACAATACACATCTTTTTAGTTAATACTGATTCTCTATCGTACCATTCTTATGCATTTGCACTTATGAAATTGCACTGTCGATTGATGCTCTAATGTAATTTCGTTGTTCAAGCACTGCCAATAAATAATAATAATAATAATAAAATGGATCGATTTTTACAATGCATATTAGCTTGTTCCATTCACGTACCTGTTGAGTTTTACAACACTGCATGTTTGCTGCTTAAAAATATGACTAGATTATCTCTTAGATATTAAAAAAACAAAAAACAGGCTGAATAAAAATGCAAGTTCACTTTCTCACTGGACGTGGTGCTTTAGGAACAGCAGAAATACAGCAGTTACTATGGTTATCCCTGTAGAGTGTTTCTGACACCTGCTTGTCACAGAGGACAAACAGTATATACACGTACATCACCTGCCCAGGGTGCTAGAATTTGTCGTTTGAAGGTTTGATTTAAGTTTCATTTATTTCTGTTTGTTGACAAACAGCCACTACAATAAGTAAAAAAACCCACCCATTGATTAAAGAAAGAAGTAAAACTTTCCTTGGAATTCGCTCCGGATATTAATGGAATACCCGATGGAAAATCAGCATGGATTGTTTTAATCAACATTCATGGAGTATCTGCTGGCATGAGACAGAGGCGTGATCTGAGCTAAGAAATCTCCTTATGGATAAAATCCATGCCTTTAAATAATTAAATGAAAATGCAGACACCGTGAACGCTCACTTTGTTACATGAAACATTTATTGAATTGCCTCTACCAGAGGATGAAATACTTATCACTTAAACTAAAAACTTTGAGGAGAAGATGAAATCATGTCATGCATTTATTGAAGATGTGAAGGAGTGGCTGTCTAAGGCTGGTTTTCCATACACACAGCCAAGTGGTAGCAACCAAAATGACATGGTCAGCATTATGCAAAAACAAAATGAAATCACTGCACTGTTGGTTCAGCAAAATATATCCTCTGTTCTTCCTCCAAGAAATCTGCAAATTTTTGATGGAGATCCTCTTCAATATAAATCCTTCATTAGAGCCTTTGAAAATGTAGTGGAGAAGAAAACGAATAATCCCAGCGACTGTTTGCAGTTCCTTGAACAGTACACTAGGGGGCAGCCAAAGGATCTTGTGCATAGTTGTCAACATATACCTCCAGATCAAGGCTATCAAAGAGCCAAGAGTCTTCTGGCTCAGCATTTTGGAGATGAATATAAAATTGCATCTGCTTACATGGAAAAAATATAAAAAAATAACTGGACACCTGTTTAAGGAGAAGATGTAAAAGGATTACAGTCATTCTCTTTGTTTCTCAGAGGATGTTCAAACCTAACAGAACAAGTAATGTATATGAGGGAACTGCACTTACCATCTAACATGCGGAGTATCATTTTAAAACTTCCTTACAAACTAAGAGAAAAATGGAGGAATACTGCATGTGATCTGCAAGAAAGAAGTGGACAGAGAGCTAAATTCATTGATCTTGTAAATTTTATTGAGAGACAAGTGAAAATTGCTTTAGATCCAGTTTTTGGAAACATTCAAGATCATCAACATCAGGCCTCCTGTAGCAGCCAGCTACGACAAAGAAGGAAGGGGAGCAGCTACGTTACGAATGTCATTCCTGTGAGGGAAGAAGCTATGGCACGGCCCGCATAACATAGCACCCCCTTCACTCATTGCTGTCTTTTTTGCCTGCAGAGAAATCACACACTAGGTCAATGCTCACAGTTTAAAGCCAAGGCACACCGGGACAAGATCAACTTCTTTAAGGACAAGGGTATTTGTTTTGGTTGCCTAAAGGTAGGCCACACAAGTAAGAACTGTAGGAGTTGATTGGATTGCTATGTATGTCATCAGAAACACCCCAGGGTCCTTTATATAGAAAGACAGGATAAAGTGTTCAGGCATATCTGCAGAACAAGCCAAACATCCTGTGAGCCTTTCAAGTGATTCAACCGTAACCTTTCAGACGTGTGGCCATATTGGGGCTGGTGTGGAAGATCATTCTACTTTCTCTATTGTTGCAGTAAAGGTCAGAAGCAAACTGACTAATAAGATCTTGCAAACATAAGCTTTCCTGGATCCTGGCAGTTCCGGCACATTCTGTACAGAAACCATGGCGAAAAGGTTAAATTTGCGAGGTAAGAAGACAAACATATTGTTGAGAACAATGGGCCTACGAAAGGTTGTGAATGCTCATGTTTTGTCAGGTCTTGAAGTGTCTGGTATGGGTGCTGCAGATTTCATAGAGCTTCCTGATGTTTTGACTCAAAGAACTATATCTGTGTCTACACTTAATATTCCATGACAAGCAGATATTGATCCATGGCCGTATTTGAAGGATGTAATACTGCATGATATTCATGCAAATGTTGATCTGCTTATTGGAACCGACGCCCCTAAGGTTTTGGAGCCGTGGGAAGTAATAAATAGCCAAGATGAGGGCCCATACGCTGTCAGAACCAGGGCTGGTTGGGTCATTAATGGTCCTCTTCATGGTGGAAGCTGTAGAGGTAGGAGTGGTTATTCAGCTGTAACAGCAAATTGCATCTCTGTTGAACACCTGCACGAAATGCTTGTTAAGCAGTATCACCATGACTTTAATGAGAAATCATCAGAAGAGCAGATTGAAATGCCCAGAGAAGATATTAAGTTCATGGACATGTACAGCAAAACTAATTGAAGGTCATTACTGTATTGACTTGCCATTCAGAAAGGAAAATGTAACCTTGCCAGATAATCGTTATATAGCAGAGCAGCGCTTATGGAGCCTGAAAAGAAAGTTTGACAGGAACAGTGTTTTTAAGGAGGAATATACTATGTTCCTAAATGAAATGATAACACAGCGACATGCTGAGCTAGTTCCTCTTGATCAGCGGACACAGAGCAATGGGAAAGTGTGGTATATCCCTCATCACGGGGGGGGGGGTATCATCCTCAGAAGGGCAAGCTAAGAGTTGTTTGACTGTACAGCCTCATATAAAGGAACATCACTCAATAGTCAGCTTTTGCAAGGCCCTGATCTCACCAACAGTCTCATAGGAGTTTTAGTCCGATTTAGGCAGGAGCCTATTGCAATAGTGGCTGATATTCAATATATGTTTCACCGAGTGCACGTCTCAAATGAGCACATTAACTTTCTCTGCTTCCTCTGGTGGCCAGGTGGTGATACTGCACAGGCTTCTCAGGAATACCGCATGAAGGTACATCAATTTGGAGCTGCATCCTTGCCAAGCTGTGCCAATTATGCCTTGAGGAGAACTGCAGATGACAACGCAGAACACTTCCCTCCAGAGGTTGTGAGTACAGTGAAAAATATTTTTTATGTCGATGATTGCCTCCGTTCAATGGCCTCAGAAGAGGAAGCTAGGCAAATGATCCAGTATTTAACTACACTTTGTCAGAAAGGAGGATTCACTCGGTCAAAGTGGGTCAGCAATAGTCGTGCAGTGTTGCGTTCGGTCAGCGAAGGCCACAGAGCAAAAGACATGATGGAGCTGGATTTGGATACAGATCAACTTCCTGTTGAACGTACATTAGGACTGCAGTGGTACGTTGAGACTGACCAATTTGGATTTAAGGCCTCAGCACAAGAGCAACCACAGACAAGAAGAGGAATTATTTCGGTGGTCAGCTCCCTCTATGACCCACTGGGTTTCCTTGCTCCATTTATCATGGTGGCTAAGTTGTTACTGCAGGAACTCTTTAAAAGAAACTTTGGATGGGATGAAGATATTCCCCATGTTCTCGCTAAGCAATGGGCTGGCTGGTTGGAAGATCTCCACAAGGTGGCAAAGTTCAAGAATGATCGTTGCATTAAGCCTAATGACTTTGGCAACCCTGTCACTGTACAGCTTCACCACTTTTCTGATGCCAGTGAGGTTGGGTATGGAGCTGTCAAGAGGAATGAGGGCGGAAGATCTCCTGAATGGAAGGAGATGGATGATGGGACCTGATTTCCTTCATAAGTCCAAGGATGGGTGGCCTAAATTAGATGTAGATCTTCAGGTGATTCCTGGTGCTGACCCTGAGATCAAAAGGGATTTGACAGTGAATGCTGTTGTTAAAGACACAGACAATGCTATGAGCCAACTGATTCATTACTTTTCATCTTGGAAGAGATTGCAGGTAGCTGTAGCTTTGCTTTTTAAGATCAAGGACACTCTTGTGTTATTGGGACATAGAAGAAAGGAGCTTTATGTCTCTGCTGACCTCAGTATGGACATTACAGACTGTCATCAACAGGTAGAAAGCCAAATGCAGAGCTTTAAAGCTATGCTCAAAGGACAGAGTCTGACACCTAAAGATGTGACCAGGGCAGAGCTGTCAATCATCCGGTATGTACAACATCAACGGTTTAAGAATGAAATTACCTCGCTGCAGAGTGATGTGAAATTTATATCCAGGGACAGTCCACTGTACAGATTGGACCCAGTGATGGATGGTGAGAATCTCAGAGTGGGTGGTCGATTAAGTCTGTCAAAAGATTGTCAGGTTGTCCTGTTATTCTGTCAAAAGATATGCATGTATCAACACTAATTCTGCGCCACATTTATCAGCAGATAGGTCATGCTGGGAGAAATTATATGTTGTCCAGTTTAATGCGAAAGTATTGGATTATAAATGCAAACTCTGCTGCTAGAAAGGTCATATCAGATTGTGTTGTTTGCAGACGCAACAGAGGAAGACTTCTTGAACAAAATATGGCGGACTTACCTGCTGAAAGAGTGTTGCCTGATGAAGCCCCTTTCACTCATGTTGGCATCGATTGTTTTGGGCCCATTGAAGTTAAAATAAGCAGAGGTCTTCTCAAAGCATGACCAGTCGTGCTGTACACTTGGAAGTAGCATACACATTGGATACAGACTCCTGCATAAATTCAGTGAGAAGGTTCATCTGCAGACGAGGCCCAGTTTTAACTCTCAGGTCTGACAATGGAACTAACTTTGTTGGAGCCAGCTGTGAGCTCAAGGAGAGTCTGACTGCTCTGAATCATGGTAAAATTCAAAGAGCCTTTCTTCAGGACGGTATAGAATGGAGATTTAACACTCCATCAGCTTCCCATCAGGGTGGCGTTTGGGAGCGCTTGATTCGCTCAGTGAAGAGTGTTCTTACCTCTGTCCTTAAACAGCAGACCCTGGACGATGAAGCACTCCAAACAACTTTTTGCGAAGTTGAAGCAATATTGAATTACAGGCCTATTACAAGGGCCTCAGATGATTCAAATGACCTGGAAGCTTTGACGCCGAATCACATTCTGTTGCTGAAAGGTAAGCAAATTATGCCACCAGGATTGTTTGACAGAAATGATCTGTATGTCAGAAAAAAATGGAAGCAGATACAGTACATGGCAGAACTCTACTGGAAGATATGGATTTCTGAGTACCTGCCATTGATGCAACAGAGACAAAAATGGACAGCACTAAGAAGAAACCTTACACCTGGAGATGTTGTTCTTGTGGCAGATGCTACAGCTTCAAGAGGATCTTGGATGATGGGGAAAGTTTAGGATGTCAGATCAGATGTGAATGGGGTTGTGCGCTCTGTCCGCCTCCAAACGAAGACCAGCATCTTAGAGAGGCCTGTGACGAAGCTGTGCCTGCTGCTGGATTCGGCAGTGTGATCACATGAACTGACTCTCTCTCTTTCTCTTTGTCTGCCTCTATTATTTTCTTTCTTTCTCTTTTCCTTGCAGGTGCGGCAAGACATCTGTGCTTTATATAGTTAGAATACATAGTGTGTAGCTCCGTTTTGACAGTTCAGTAATTGTGATAATGCACAATTATGGGCCGTGTTGGAGCTACATTAGTTTGCTTTCAGTAGTGGTAATTCTGTTAATTAATTTGTTTACTATTATGATTTTGCTCATATTAGTAATATATATTATGGTAATATTCTTTTGTTTGTTTGTTTAGTTAATTGTTTTTTATTTATATGTTTAGTCTTTACTTTTGGTTAGTTTAATAACTACAATGTTTGATTTGGACACCTGAGGGCAGTAGTGGGCACAGGTAAAGGTAAATATAGGTAGGAAGTAGGAGGTGGCCTGTAGCCAGCAGGGGCGCTGCACAAGATCCCGGGCACTATGCATATGAAAATATATATTCCAGACTTTTCGAGGGCCCTCTCTTCCTTTGGGGCCCTGGTAATCAGTACTGGTTTTACCCCCAGTCCGACACCTGTAGCACCTGGGTGATGGGCATATGGTATTTTACCAGCGCGAGAGATGCCCTATTGTTTGCTCAGTTGGAACAAATAAACCAGCCACAACCCTGAATCCAGCTTGAATTAGATTTATTTCTTGCCTGCGTACATCACCTGCCCAGGGTGCTAGAAGTTGTCGTTTGAAGGTTTGATTTAAGTTTCATTTATTTCTGTTTGTTGAAAAACCTCCACTACAATGCCATATTTTTATTCAAACATTGACTTGCACTTATACCTTTTCAGCATTTCAATCTGACTAAAGCATGTAAGTGCAGAAAAGAGATTATGCTGTATTGTTATTGATACTATAACTAATAATATTAAATAATTCTCTTCAATTGTCCTAACACAGACATTTTTGCTTTATTAGCTAAAATGGTAATTCTTTATTAGTAAATGTATTTCAACATGTTACATTTATTATTTCTGATTCCTAAAAATGCATTTCTGATATCAGTATAATTTCTGATAACTAAAATGGCTTTCTTTTAACAATCACATCAGAAATGAATATTGTCACTGGTGATGTTTGAATTGTTGATATAGTAATAAACATATTTTATTTTTAGTTGCAATTCAATTGATGATATCAAGAATAGACATTTGCACAAGTAACCACGTGATTACATCAAAAATAAAGGATTTTACTAGTAGCCTAATCATTTTATGATGCGTGAAATAGAAATTTCATCTAGTGAGAAATCAATTATTGATATCAACAATTTAATTTCAATGGCAGTCTGGTGACTTTAACTAGTAAAAAACACAAATACAGATATCAATAATTATATTTTTAACTAGTGGAAATTTAATTCCTGATATCAAAAATTCCTTGTATCACGAATCAGCATTTTAACTGGTGAAAGTTAAATTATTGATATCAATGAATCCATATCCTGCGAATGAATAATAAAAGTCAAAACGGATTGCCTATTGCCATTCGCAGGAAATAAATTATGGATATCAAGAATATTATTATATATATGTATGTATATATATATATATATATATATATATATATATATATTATAACAGACATTGTTTCTAGAAGAAATCTAATATCAAGAATGAACATTTTAACTATTAAAAACTAAGTTGTTGATATCAAGCGTACATATCCTGAGAATGAATAATAGTCAGAATGTTTTGCCATCATGGTTAGACCGCAATGCAGTCTGATTTCGTCGATACTCTCCTCGATCCCGTTATCTCGGGCTAAAATGGTTGCGAAGTGTTTTTTTTAATATATATATATATATATATATATATATATATATATATATATATATATATATATATATATATATATATATATATAACTTGGACAGTTAATGACTGATAGTTTTTAATGGTTTTGTAATGAAATACATTAGGATTTCTGTAATGGTTTCTATTTTTTTCCCCAGCAGTGAAGTAATACAAAAGTACATTACCTTGCTGCGCATCGCTTAGAAATCTGTGAAAAATAATCAAAACTACTTTTATAAAGAGAATGTTTTCACGCTTGTTAGCCATTTACAGAATTTAGACTCGTGTCCTAGACGCACATTAAAGATGAACGCGTGTGTTCTCGGTGTCGACTGTGCCGCACTGACCAACTGCTTTAGTAAGGCTGCGTCTCATTTCTCTGTCTTAGCCCTTACCCTTACCCCTCCCCCTCGGTTTTGCGCGTTCATGTGAGAAAAGTGAAAAAAAAAAAGTGAAAGTGACGTGACATTCAGCCAAGTATGGTGACCCATACTCAGAATTTGTGCTCTGCGTTTAACCCATCCGAAGTGCACACACACACACAGAGCAGTGAACACACACACACACTGTGAACACACACCCGGAGCAGTGGGCAGCCATTTATGCTGCGGCGCCCGGGGAGCAGTTGGGGGTTCGATGCCTTGCTCAAGGGCACCTAAGTCGTGGTACTGAAGGTGGAGAGGGAACTGTACATGCACTCCCCCCACCTACAATTCCTGCCGGCCCAGGACTCGAACTCACAACCTTTCGATTGGGAGTCCGACTCTCTAACCATTAGGCCACGACTTCCCCACAAAGGGGAAGTGGCGTCTCAATTCTCATTCTGATCAAGGGCTAGGGCCAAGGCGAAATCTACAGTATAACAATTTTTTTTCTTGTGCTGCACACAAAACATTATATTTTGACGAATTTGGATGACCAAACAGTTGCTGGTCCACATTGACTTTGATAGTAGGGGGGGGGGGGGGGGGGGGGGAATACTCTGGATGTCAGTGTGAACCAGCAACTGTTTGGTTTTACACCTTCTTCAAAATAGAGTTTATGTTTGGCAAAAGAAGGAAACTTTTTCAAATTTAAAACAACTTTTGAGTGAGTACATGAAGGTATAAAAAACAAAACACTAACCTGTTTTAATTCTACTGTTCAAATCCTTGAGGTCAGTAGGGCATGGTTTTGTTTAGGCTCCTCCTCTCGGTCTCTCACTCATAGCAATCTAACTGTTGGAGCGGCGTGTTTAAGGATATTCTTCCCAAGCCGTCAAACTGACGTCATCAGAAAAGGAATACCATTCCAGAGGGATCAGATTTTGATTAAAGATTATGAAGACAAACATTTTTTTCAACAGATTAATTGTTTACATCAAGACTAGCAATGTGTGCTAGTAAAGTAAATAGTCAATTGTGATTTCATAACGACTTGTTTCAATGACTCAGAGTTTACTCTTTCTTTTGAGAGAAAATAACTTCACACACGGTTCACTTTCATACTTTCAGTTTTCATTCACTTAGAGCTGTTACATGCTGCATAAAAGGTCATTTTCAAAAATCCATAATGGGGCAGTTTAAAATATTTAAAAATTAAGTCACATAAAGAATGTTTTCAGGTTTTGATGATAATGCTATTTCCAACCAGGAGAGATCGCTAGCTTCCAGCTGTTCTCTGTATTCAGCGTAGGAAGTGCACTCTAATGTAAACATTGGCTGTGTTCAAAATGGCATACTTCTTACTGCTTACTGCCTTGTGCACAGTGAATAGTGCCTCCTATTTTTTTTAAAACTGTATAAAATAAGCAACAAATGTTTCAGTGTAGTGTGCTTAAGTGTTGTCACATGACTAAACATTAATTCAGCACAGCTGCTGAGGTTGTTACCTAACAAATAAATGTACAAACCATTCTTTTTACAAAGGCTTGTTAATTAAGGATTCATACTAGTAAACAATGCTGTATTTGCCCAATTGAACTCATTTAAAAATAATGGACTTTACATACTGAGCAGAACTAATAATAATTGTGTAAATAGTAGTTAGGTGGTAGATATTTATTTCAGTACTGTAGTACATTATAAAAAAGTATGCATTAATATAGTGTGTTTAAATTATAATTCTTAAAAATATTATTAAATTAACTTTATTGGGACAAAAACCTCCCTACACCTATACTGCCAACCACCTCATAACACTATATCATTAATGAGACGTTTTATTTCCAATTTGCAAATATTTCCTTTATTTTTATTGCAAACAAATGCCTTTCTGATCTGATATGTGATGGGAAGATGAGTGGAACAAGTTTGGTAAAGGATGTCCTTGAAATCTGGTCGCTCGAGTCAAAATCATCCATCACACATCTTTCATCTGCTGTGCTATTGATATTAGAGATGAATGGGCATTGATGGGCCGAGTTATTGTAAGTAGTCTCTGCCAACAAAAACTATTTATATATATTACTTCACTATTTTTATTATTCAATATCTTTTAAATAAACTGTACTGTATAAAGCACTAAAGAGATAAAGGTGTTCTCATTTGACTTTATCTTTAAAATCGATTCTTGAAAATAATGAATATGGAACAACAAAGGTTGTTATACGTTACGCCACACTGGTCTTTATATGAGATGGAGTTCTAGATGAACTGAAGAGGGCAGCTATACGTCTTTGAAGCGTCTAAGCTGCAATATTTTTCAGTTAAGATGGTAAACAGAATACATTTTTAACAAGTAATAGGGTATACCCATATGTGGATTGTTTGGAAATCTGTATTTTTATTCAAATCACCATCACATCATTGCTCACAAACAACGAGGATACCAAAGTTGCACTTGCCTTAAAAGTCATAGTCAACAATAGCTTTTAGCCAAATGCATGACATAAATGTTTGTATTAAACTATGGGTTTCTGCAGGTCCTTAAAATGTCTTCAGTTTAATTGTTTAAATTTAAGGCCATGAAAACACTTAAATGTCTTAATTATGAAAGGTCTTAAATTTGGGGATGGAAAGACAAAAATAGCTATATAGATTAATATGAGGATTAAACTTCAAAAGGCAGTGATTTCACTGAATAAATGTGAGCGCTGCACATGTGTTGCGTTGTGTACTGGGGAAACAACCATATTTCTGTATATTTTTAAATGTGGACCAGTTGATCGACAAAAAGCTAATGCATTATAAAAATCAAAACAATTAAGATACTAAGACACATTTATATTTTATTACAGCTAATAATTAATTGATAAGATTTATTTAAATTAATATAATATCAGAGACCTATGACTCATTCCTTTTCTTAAAAATAGTTTAAAGGGTGAAACATGAAGTGCAGATTTTAAAACAGTATTTAAAAGTCTTAAAATATTGATTAAAATATTTTGCAGATTCCTGGTTATTTTATCATACCATTTGAAATTATTATTATTTATTTGGAATAAGCCCCTTTAACTCCCCTCTTAGGTTGTTTTGAGTATGTTCTGAAGGCCACTAATAAAACAAAAAAGATCTCTGTACATTTATTTATTGCAAATCTACAGACAATACTGAGATGTTTACTTTGGCTTGTTGGGGAAATATTATTGTCAACTGACAACAAAGTTTCCCTTCTGAATTAGCTTAACTGCACAAGTTTCATAGTTAATAAAATCTTTAAAAATTAATTGCATTCATTATAATTTCATTTCCATCAAGGCAATGTAAAGGTGTGTGGACGTGCATTAGTAATCTGGCCCCTTGCTATGAAGGAGAATAAATACTGTCCCTCGATACTATCATAGTTTCCCATCTCTGGTGTAAATGGAAGAGCATCAGATCAATACTCTGTCACGGCCAGCCCAATCTCCAGACCTGAACACTATTGAAAACCTCTGGGACCTGATCAACAGGAAGATGGATAGTCAACAAGCCTTCAGACAAATCCAGCATCCACATTTTGCCAGCAGTGCTATAAAGTCACCCAATGGCAATGTGAAAGACTGATGGAGAACGTGCCAAGACACATGAGAGCTGGGATTGAAAATCTGGGTTATTAATAATCATTTCTAAACTCTTCCTATAAGCTAAAACATATTGTGTTTAAAAATGAATACAAATGCATTATTTGAGGTCTGAAAACACTGCATCTTTTTGTTATTTTGACCAGTTCCCAGTTTCTGTAAATACATGCTCTAAATGACTATGTGTATTTGGATTTAGGAGTTGTGTGTATTTTATTGAATGAAGCAAAAAAAAATTAATTCACTGTTTTATTTCAGGGCTGTAAATATAGAGTGATGTACTTTTACTTGTTTGAAATGTAATGCATGGATTGAGATGTGGATTCATGAATGCCTCAGTCTATGGATTATATATTTTGGGGTTTGATAAATATGTAGTTGAATATGTTTGTTTGTTAATATGATAATATAGGATAATTTCTGATAAATCAGGGATGGCCCAGTTTACCTGAAAATACATTTGTCTGGAGTGCATGATCTCAAAAATAAACACTTAGTTGTTACTGGATTGGAAAAGGGTTTGAAATAATAGCACATTAATATTTACACAATAATGAGATTTCAATGCAGTTTGGCTCTACTTTTTTTACATTTTGTTCCAACACAATTAAGCTAAAAAAGCTTTAATTATCATTCTCAATGGTCTTTAATTTAGTTTTCTCTGATTATCTAATACAGTGCATTCATATGAGCTGAGTGAAATGTCTGATATACGTGAAGATCTTTATATCTCAGCATGTTGCACTATGTCCAGTACATAAACACACTCACACTTAAGACGTTTATTTCTGATATTGCAAACTGAATACAACACGTTGTCCAAACAGGCATGTTTTGCATGAGTCGGACACTTCTTTCAGTAAGACTTGCATTGCATTCTGTCTATATATTTGATCCCTGAATCAAACCCATGATTTGGGATTACTGCCAACACCATGATCATCATTATTCAAGTTACAGGATCCCTGTATATCACTAGTGTTCATGCAGATGAGCGACTCATGATGCAGCATAATACAATAAATGCTGCGAAGAATACTATTAATAATACTATTGGACACAAGACAGCATGTTTTACACAGACTCAAAAATGAAAAGAAACCATCTCCAGTCTGGGAACTACATGGAGTTTCTATATAGTAACATTTAATGCTCTTGCTTGTATATATATCAGTCACTTCAACTTCAACATAATTGGGTAACTTCACATCAGAGCTAGAAAAAGATGAAACCGCAGATTATACAATATATAAAAACTTCATTTTGAGCACATAAATAACATGTTCTTGTAAATATGTGCATGTTACAGTAAAGATGCAACACTTCATATTTGTCTGATAAATATTATAGATAATCTTGTTTTATCGAATGGAATTCAAATATTGTAAATAATCAAAAACTCACCATGTTTTATAGTCCTATACTGTCAAGCGGTTTATACATATTTCAATTATGTTAAAAGGGATATTAAAGAGATCTAAAGCCACTGATCAGGCTGAATATATATTATAACTCACCTTTTGAGATTTTCTATTGATTGATTGATTGATGCAGCAACCAATCACAGGGAGGAATATAACCAGGGCTGCTGATATTCCTGCTATAACAGACCATAGAGACTCTGCTGAGGAAAAAAATATATATAATGCATCATAAATACTTTTATACTCTGGACAGAGTTCAACATAAATTGTTTGTCACAATAACACTAAAGGGTACATCAACATGTCTTTGATATTTACACAAGATACAGTGAAACATGCTGCAAGTTTCATTCCTCTTAAACTGAATATTTTGTGACAGATTAACATTGAGGATAGAAAATGATCATTTTTACAAAATATTTAAAATTTTTATGCCGAAAAAAAAAATAGGCTAAACTGCAGAAACATGAGCATCTGAAAGTACATTTCATGACCCCTTTTATCACATTAAAAACATCAACAGTAGTCCTCTTTCTACAGTTAGTGATTTTTATTTAATCTTCACTTTATAAGCTGCATTGGTGCATAATGGATATTCTATTCATAATTACTCACCACTAAATGTACGGTTATATATGGCCCACACAGTTAAAACCGGTCGTGTCTGAGTCTGACCGCTGTGGATGACCACACAGTCATAAAACCCTCTGAGGTTTCTGTCGATCTCCACACTGACTCTCATCTGAAAGGATCCATTGTCATCAGGTCTGATTCCAGATGATGTTTGGTTCTTAAGAACGGATTCATCCCACCTGATGTTCATCTCAATATCTCTGGGGTAGAAACCAGTGGCCAGACAGCTCAGAACCAGCTTACTGTGATCAGGAGCTTTCTTCACAAAGACATGAACATCTGGTGGAGCTGGAGAAGAAAATAATAATGCAATTAACAAACAAATATTTAATAAACACCTTGGTTTATATAACAATAAAACGCTGATACACTATGTAAAACGAGTAGCTGTTTAATGTCGCTGTCATCAAAAGGAAGTAATGTAGGCAGAAATTAAAGAACTTTGTTCTTACCTTGCCTTGCGTCGATCAGAAAAGGATAATGCAACAAAAAGATATACCAAACCATTCTTACGTCTGCAGAAAATGTTTTAAATGAGAGTCCTTAAATATCGGACGAGTGCCCTGTAGATTTACACAAGGGGAAGCTGAAGTGTGGAAATGAGGAGAATGCAGCTATATTTAGGATGGCTGCATTTTCTGAAAGCTGTTTTCTGTGAACGTGGAAGACATATTAATGAGAAGAACACACAGAACGTGTTTGAGCAATCTGTCACCGGCTCACCCACAGCACTGAACAAAGGCAATGTTTGTCCAGACCGTAAACATGTGATGGAGGAAGCGTTTCTCTTAGAAAGATAGAAAACACAAACAACATTCAAACATGATATATGAAAACTATAGACAAAATTATGTTTGCTATCATCTGAAAGCTGAATAAAAAAATTTCCATTGATGTATGGGTTGTTATGATCAGACAATATTTGTCAGAGATACAACTATTTGAAAATCTGGAATCTGAAGGTGCAAAAAAATCCAAATATTGAGAAAATCACCTTTAAATGAAGTTCTTAGCAATGCATATTAAAAATCTAAAAATATGCTTTGATATATTTACAGTAGGAAATTTACAAAATATCTTCATCGAACATGATCTTTACTTAATATCCTTAATGTTTTTGGCATAAAAGAAAAATATATCATTTTGAACCATTCAATGTATTGTTGGCTATTGCTACAAATATATCTGTGCTACTTATTACTTCTTTTGTGCTCCAGGGTCAAATATATAACCTAAAAACAGAGTGAACAGTTTTCACGATCAGCTAAAGAGCTTTAAATGGAAATGAATAAACCTTGTTCTTACCTGGCCTCGCATCACTTAGAAACGGATAAAATAATATAAAAATGGACAAGATCATTCTTATGTTGAACCAGGAATGAAGATATGGAGAGTCCAATCTTGTCTAGTCAAGAGTCAGTTGAGAAGAGAACAAGTGGCAACGAACACATACAGTAAATCTCAACTGCATTAATATTCCTCTCTGCCTGTCCAAGCGTTGGCATACTTTCAGTTCCATGTACTTGTTTATCAGTTCTTAAGAGAAAGAAAGATGCAGTTCAGCCTTGCAAATAAAACTGTTACACATACTGTATGTTCCCACACGTATGTCTATAGAAAATGTTTTAAAACAGACCCTATTGTTCTTATTATTTTTTATATTATTATATTTTATATTTCAAAAATGCACCCTGTATGTCTATGAAACTGTAACTCTCTTGATGAAATCAAAAACAAGTTTATCTTCATTCCTATGGTCATGTGCTGTCATAAAGATAGCATGTTATAAATGAGTTCACTGGCATCTTTTTCCTAAAAAGCCAATTATTAATGAAGACCAGTACTGCTATTGATGTCTCTATTAAATGTTTTTTTCTCTTAATTTTAACCATTATAGCTATTTAACTGTACAGTATAACTGAAAGCTATAATTTTTTTACATTTTATGGGCTTTGAAAAAAATAAACACTTTTGATTTAAGTGAACTTTAGATAAAACTTCACAAACTCGAAATTGTTTATGCACAAACTATAAATTGAATATAAACAAATCTTTACTCAAGCTACAAGAGTTAATCAGGGAGCAGAGCAGTGAGTGATTTCATGTTCAGTACATAAACACACACTCACACTTATTCAATGTGAACACCACATTGAATCCAACCTACTGTATGACAATGACAACGTGTTCATGATTAGCTGAGCTACCGTAGGAACATAGAAAAAATGCACATAATACATTAAAAAATGAAAGAATTCTGTTTAAACAAAAAACAAACAATGTTCCTGCATTGCATTACAACCCGAATTCCGGAAAAGTTGGGACGTTTTTTAAATTTTAATAAAATGAAAACTAAAGGAATTTCAAATCACATGAGCCAACATTTTATTCACAATAGAACATAGATAACGTAGCAAATGTTTAAACTGAGAAATTTTACACTTTTATCCACTTAATTAGCTCATTTAAAATTTAATGCCTGCTACAGGTCTCAAAAAAGTTGGCACGGGGGCAACAAATGGCTAAAAAAGCAAGCGGTTTTGAAAAGATTCAGCTGGGAGAACATCTAGTGCTTAATTAAGTTAATTGATATCAGGTCTGTAACATGATTAGCTATAAAAGCTTTGTCTTAGAGAAGCAGAGTCTCTCAGAAGTAAAGATGGGCAGAGGCTCTCCAATCTGTGAAAGACTGCGTAAAAAAATTGTGGAACATTTTAAAAACAATGTTCCTCAACGTCAAATTGCAAAGGCTTTGCAAATCTCATCATCTACAGTGCATAACATCATCAAAAGATTTAGAGAAACTGGAGAAATCTCTGTGCGTAAGGGACAAGGCCGGAGACCTTTATTGGATGCCCGTGGTCTTCGGGCTCTCAGACGACACTGCATCACTCATCGGCATGATTGTGTCAATGACATTACTAAATGGGCCCAGGAATACTTTCAGAAACCACTGTCGGTAAACACAATCCGCCAGGCCATCAGCAGATGCCAACTAAAGCTCTATCATGCAAAAAGGAAGCCATATGTGAACATGGTCCAGAAGCGCCGTCGTGTCCTGTGGGCCAAGGCTCATTTAAAATGGACTATTTCAAAGTGGAATAGTGTTTTATGGTCAGACGAGTCCAAATTTGACATTCTTGTTGGAAATCACGGACGCCGTGTCCTCCGGGCTAAAGAGGAGGGAGACCTTCCAGCATGTTATCAGCGTTCAGTTCAAAAGCCAGCATCTCTGATGGTGTGGGGGTGCATAAGTGCATACGGTATGGGCAGCTTGCATGTTTTGGAAGGCTCTGTGAATGCTGAAAGGTATATAAAGGTTTTAGAGCAACATATGCTTCCCTCCAAACAACGTCTATTTCAGGGAAGGCCTTGTTTATTTCAGCAGGACAATGCAAAACCACATACTGCAGCTATAACAACAGGGTGGCTTCGTCGTAGAAGAGTCCGGGTGCTAACCTGGCCTGCCTGCAGTCCAGATCTTTCACCTATAGAGAACATTTGGCGCATCATTAAACGAAAAATACGTCAAAGACGACCACGAACTCTTCAGCAGCTGGAAATCTATATAAGGCAAGAATGGGACCAAATTCCAACAGCAAAACTCCAGCAACTCATAGCCTCAATGCCCAGACGTCTTCAAACTGTTTTGAAAAGAAAAGGAGATGCTACACCATGGTAAACATGCCCCGTCCCAACTATTTTGAGACCTGTAGCAGAAATCAAAATTGAAATGAGCTCATTTTGTGCATAAAATTGTAAACTTTCTCAGTTTAAACATTTGCTATGTTATCTATGTTCTATTGTGAATAAAATATTGGCTCATGTGATTTAAAAAAGTCTTTTAGTTTTCATTTTATTCAAATTTAAGAAACGTCTCAACTTTTCCGGAATTCGGGTTGTAAATTTCTGCTACAAATTTCTGGTCTACTGCATATTTTTTTTGGCAAAAACTGATCAAGATAATTGTAAAAAAGAAAAAAGAAAAAAAAAACGGAAATTCATTAGGAAGTTCTCGGAGGGATCTGCTATGCGAATTTCTGGATGGGAAATCCACCTTATTATTAAATGTGGAAGGTGTTTTCTGTGAATATGTGAGACTAAATAACTACACTGGGGCGTTAGGACCCACACAGACCACAGGGTGAGTGCCCCCTGCTGGGCTCACTTGCACATCTTCCAGCAACAACCTAGGTTTCTCAGGAGGTCTCCCATCCAGGTTCTGACCAGGCTCAGCCCTGCTTAGCTTCAGTAGGCAACCGGTCTTGGACTACAGGGTGATATGGCTGCCGGCTAACTTGTCCACTTGATCCGATCCCCACTCACCTCCTTCAAGTGATCTCTTCTTCAGTAATACCTTCACTTACTCACATTATCAACTCCTCTCTTTACTCTGGAACATTTCCCTCAGCATTTAAGCAGGCTTGAGTAAGCCCACTGCTTAAGAAACCATCTCTAAATCCAGCTCTTCTAGAAAACTACAGACCGGTCTCTCTTCTTCAATTCATTGCAAAGACACTTGAGGGAGCTGTGTTCAACCAGCTTTCTATGTTCCTTGTACAGAACAACCTCCTGGACAGCCACCAATCTGGCTTCAAAAGTGGCCACTCAACTGAGACTGCCTTGCTCTCGGTTACTGAAGCCCTGCGACTGGCAAGAACAGCTTCAAAATCCTCGGTACTCATCTTACTGGACCAGTCTGCTGCTTTTGACACTGTTAATCACCAGATTCTCCTGTCCACCCTCAGAAAGATGGGCATCTCTGAAACCGCACTCCTGTGGGTTAAGTCCTACCTCTCTTAGAGGGGTGATGTTTCACAACAACTTGCTAATGGGGTTCCCTTAAGGCTCAGTACTTGGACCACTTCTCATCTCGATCTACATGACGTCATTAGGATCTATCATTCAGAACCATGGCTTTTCTTACCACTGCTACGCTGATGACACCCAACTCTACCTCTCATTCCAACCAGATGACCCGACGGTAGCTGCTCGCATTTCAGCCTGTCTGAGTGACATTTCTAGCTGGATGAATTACCATCACCTTCAGCTCAACCTTACCAAGACAGAACTCCTGGTGATTCCAGCTAACCCATTGCTTCATCACAACTTCTCTATACAGCTGGGTTCGTCAACCATAACTCCTTCGAGGACAGCCAGAAACATAGTAGTTGTGATGGATCATCAGTTAAGCTTCACAGACAGATTGCTTAAAGACCCTACAGATTTGCCTTATACAACATCAGGAAGATTAGACCCTTCCTGTCAGAGCAAGCCACCCAACTTCTTGTCCAAGCTCTGGTTCTCTCCAGACTGGACTATTGTAATGCTCTCCTGGCGGGCCTTCCTGCATGTACTATCAAGCCTACTGCAGTTGATCCAGAATGCAGCAGCGAGGGTTGTCTTCAATGAGCCAAAAAAAGCTCACGTTACTCCTCTCCTCATCAGGTTACACTGGCTACCAGTAGCCGCTCGCATCAAATTCAAGGTACAGATGCTAGCCTACAAGACGACCACTGGCACGGCACCATCTTACCTAAACTCATTGGTTAAATCTTATGTGCCCTCCAGAAGTTTGCGCTCTGCAAGTGAACGACGCCTTGTGGTGCCATCCCAAAGAAGTTCAAAATCACTCTCACTGACCTTTTCCTGGACTGTGCCCAGCTGGTGGAATGACCTTCCAATCTCAACTCGTACAGCCTTTACTCATTTTCAAGAAACATCTAAAGACTCAACTTTTTCACCAGAACTTTACCAACTAATACTAGCTCTTTTCTTTCTTTTCTCATCTTTCATAAAAAAAACCTGGCTATGCAATCTGTACTAGACTAACTGAGACTTGTCATGGCACTTGTATACTGTTGTTGTTCTCTTGTTGATCTGATTGCTTCTATTGTTCTCATTTGTAATAAAATGAGTTGCTAAATAATGTTAAGCAGCTTTGGATAAAAGCGTCTGCTAAATGATAAAATGTAAATGTAAAATTTAAATGTAAGGCCAAGTATGTTGACCCATACTCAGAATTCGTGCTCTACATTTAACCCATCCAAAGTGCACACACACTGTGCCCGGGGAGCAGTTCACTCATGATATTGGTGGCTCGAGACTCGAACCCACAAAATAGATGGAAGTGGATGACACTGGAAGCAGACATATTCAATTTACAAATGGCCGCTAATGTTAGCTAAGTTGTAAACAACAGGATGATTTGCTGCTAAAAGTTGCTAAATAATGTTGAGCAGTGACATCATTACGTAACAGAAACAGTGTCATTAGGTAGAACACACTATACAGTAGATGTGTCCCCATTTGTGTATTTAAGTACTATGATTAAGTACTAAATATGGTGAAAGTTGTTTGTTCACAATGAAAATTACAACAAGAAATGGTGAACTTTGAATACCTGGATGATGCACATAAATAACTGAAAAACAAAGTGTGGAATGTTGGATACTTCATTCACTCAACTTTCAAGCAAAGTTGGCTACGCAGCCTGTAACAGAAACAGAAATGATCAGGGCTGTGTTTCCCAAAAGCATCATGAGCTTAAGTACATTGAAGACCCATTAAAACCAATGGAGCTACAATCAACTTAAGCCTACAATGATTTTGGGAAAGGCAGCCCAGTTCATCTTTCGAGTCTTAGGGCTTGAGCAGTTTGTTCTTTTGTCACATTCGTGAGGGGGTTTGGCGGCACAGTATCTTTGTTTCCAGGTGGAACGTTAAAGAACGCAATACAGACACGTCTCCCCGAAAAAAACTGTAGAATTCAACCAATCCACTGACGACTTCAATGCTTCTGAAGTGTTGCCACTATTGTGTGCCATATGCATCAGACGTTCAGCCAACGGTCCATGGGCGTGACGTCTGAGGCTGAGTAAAATTAATTAGTTTAACCCAAGCTAAAGAATAATAATGAGCATTTGATCAGAAATAACTGAAGTCCAAAATTATGAGATGCATTATTTGAATGTTTGGCCATAGAGATCTTTTCTTTAATCTAGATTTAAACAGAGAAAGTGTGTTTGAACCCTGAACATTATCAGGAAGGCTATTCCAGAGTTTGGGAGCCACATGTGAAATAGCTCTACCTCCTTTAGTGGTGTAAGGATCCACGCACCAGCCCAAATAGCAGAATCCAGCGCCTGGTCGAAGGTTTAATGCATATTCGGTCTTTTACTTGCGCTTCTGAATTTATCAGGATTTAGTTTAAAACCTAGTCTAGCTCTATGCTCAATCTGACTCCAATTTCACGTGATCATTAAATTTAGACAATGTTTCTATTTAAAATATTGATCACAAAGGTTGATTATGTATCAATTTTGATGTTTGATTATTCCGGACTCACTATACTTTCAATTATCCGTTCACTGGGGACCTAATGTCTCTTTTAAGTCTCACGCTAGCTTGACATGGATCTTACGATCACAAACTCGCCAGCCTGATGCTAGTCAGAGGATGTAGGTAGACTAATACTTGTTTTGCCTGCCGCCCACTGCTTGCTTATGACAAAAGTGTAGTTTATTTAGTCTTTTCCCATACAACTTGCTAACAGCAGTGATAGACAGAAATCAGAAGGTCTCCGATGATGTGCCTACTGCTCCTATCATTCTCCAGCCTTCAGTTTGACCAATCCTAGTTCATATTTATTAATACTTTTATTTATCAATTATCAATTGATTAAAAGTGACAGCAAAAATGTGTAATTGTTACAAAAGATTACTATGTTCTAATAAATGCTATTCTCTTCAACTTTCTCTTGATCATAGAATCTTGAAAAACTAAATATAGCTATCCCTGTAAATTGGCATTTAAAAGGCATAGCCTACACTTTTTCTCACTAATGCTAATTCAGGTTGCATTTTATATCTTAAATATGCATAATTAAGTAATGTTTTTTAAGTAATTTTGCATTTTTTTTTAAAATAAGAAATAATTTGAAACTACAAGTGTCATTTACCTTTAATTTTTCTTTGTTTTCTTCACTCCTCTCTTGATAAACAAACAAACAAACAAAAATATCCAGGCCAACAATGTTTGAAATAGCATGTTGATATTTACGCAATAATTATTATAATTATGTTTGTTTCACTTTTAGTTTAAATTACTATCATTTCAAACATGCAATAATTCATATCTGTATGGTGTTTTTTTATTTATTTGAATATTTCATACTTGTATCCGAAACCTGACTTTCAATCTTAAAATATGAAAAACCATCATAGAATATATGAATTATTACATGTTTGAAACGATGGCAATCTAAGCGAAAACTAATGTTATTGTGAGAGCAGCTAAGGAACACAAACTCTTATTTTGTATTTGTGTGATGTTGAATCTCTCCAGCAGGAGGCAACATATGATTTAATCAGAGTCTGAGCCTCAAATCATCCTCACAAAATCCCTGGTTTATTTAGAGATTTTATTATATAGAGTAATCTTTCCTTGGATAAAAGCGTTTGATAACAGAAATCAGAATAACAGAAGAGCATATTTTTGATCGATTTGGCCTGCTACGAATGTGTGCGTTGACTTGACATGAAATAATGTGTGCAACTAATTTGAGTTAAAGCCCTATATTCAGCTGTAGTATGTAAGCAGTCCATGAACAACATTCACAAACAATGATATTATGATGTTTTATAAAAAAATGTAACAAATATACACAATGATTATACATGCATATATGCAAAAAGTGCTCTTTTCTTGGCTTTTATAACTGTTGATATCAGACGCTGAAGTTGATATTTCAGATCCTCGTTATCTGATCGTCAACAGAACCTCGGCTCTGTAAGGCACGTGGGTAAAAGTCTTTCGATTTTCACATTAATAAACAAACAGCTTCAGCTGAGAGTCTCAAAATCAGCAGAATTCATATTTCATCTCTATAATCCAGATCGTCTTTGGCTCACAGTTCTCTTTGGTTAGTTTTAGTGCAGTTAAACGATTAAATCGCATCCAAAATGAAGTTTTAGTTTACATAATATATAAGTGTGTACTGTGTATATTTATTATGTCTATTATAAATACAAACACATGCATGTATATATTTTGAAAATATTTACATGCATATACATTTATATTCTTATATTTTATATAATAATATAATACATAAAAAAATTATTATATATATATACACATGCATCATTAATATACACAGTACACACTCATATAGTATGCAAACAAAAACTTTTATTTTGAAACCGATAAATCGTTTGACAGCACTTTATTAAAAACTTAAATCAGCTGGATTCGATCAGATTTATCGCTCATAATAAACTTGCGGCTTTATAATACTGTAAATTCACATAGGGTCTCTTGGATTTTCTTGGTATGAGTTCACATGTCCCAGAATCCTTTGCGTCAGGACTCCGGTTCCTCTGTGTTTGCCTGTTTCACGTCAGCGAAGCAGATTTTCCCTGAAGCTTATAATGATTGCTAACGAGCGACTGGCGTCATACACACGCTCTGGATATGGAGAATGAGTTCATAGCTAAGTAAGCATCACCTGTGCTGTACACATGTGTGGATTTGGTGTGTTTAGTTGTTCCTGAAAAGTGCAAATGTCACTTTGTCTAAAAGGCCGTTTATCAGCTGATTGGACAGACAGGTGTCTGTGGCTCAGATCTCCTCCTCATCGTTCCCAGAATCCTGTGCGCTCTTGGTGTCGGTGTTGAGGGGCGAGATCACAGCGCTGCTGATTTCACCGAATCTCTCCACGACACACTGCGCTGTCACACGCGCCTCGGGGTCGTGATCCCAGCACTCCTCTATAGTGGAGCTCAGCAGATGAACGCCCTGAGAGAGACGACAGATAATGATAGGGTTAAAATCATAATAAATAATGAAAATAAGATTAAAAAAATATATATGATATTATATTAAATATATAATTAAAACGCATAATAAAAACAAAAGACAGCAACAAATAATAAAAACGAGTTAAATAGATTTAAATAAATACTATAAATACTACAAATAAGATTAAATTAAATGCATAAATGCATGATTCAAATAAAAAAAGAATTATTAAATAATAAAGATTTAAAAAAAATTATTATAATAAAATAAATATTTAGTTAAAACATAATAAAAACAAAAGACAAGAACAAATAATAAAAATAAGTTAAAAAAGATTTAAATAAATACTATAAATACTAAAAATAAGATTAAATTAAATAAATTTAAATGAATGGTTATGATAAATAAAATAGAATTAAATAATAAAAAAAAACAATTGGTAAGAATAACACTAATTAGGTTTAAATATTTAAATAGATTATTAAATAAATACATCTACAAGTAAAGGATACAACAGAGTATAAAAAAAATATTCAAATAAATAATAAAACGTTTGATGAAAATATATAAATTATGAAATAATTCAAATAAGTCATAAAAACAAAATCAATAACATAAATGTGGTTAAAATAAATTAAAATAGATTAAAATAAATAATAAAATTTAAAGAATGAAACAATAAACCAGTACAGTACTATAGTGAGTATATATATATAAATATTATAGTTAAATGTTATAGTTTTTTTTTATTAGAAATTGCTTTCATGTTTTTAGTGAGTTTTATCTTTTTAAATATGTTCATGGTTTTAATTATTTTAAGTTTAAAATAAAAACTTGGAAATTAGATGAAATAACATAAATGTAGGCTTTTATATTTAATTTCAGTTAATATTTGGTTTATTTTTGATTTTAGTTTTAGTTCACTATAATAAGCCTATAATATGCTGTAAATAAAAAAAAGTGGAAATATGAGCCACTTCACAGCTCTTACGTCAGTGAGGTCAAGCGGTGCTGGTTTAGTGAATCGTCAGGCTCTGTGAGACTAGTTTAGCTAGTTACCGTGTGGTTAGTCCAGGTGGCCGGTATCTCGGGTCTCAGTCGGTCTCTGATGACATCATCCTTCATGCTCTCCACACACAGATGATCCTTCAGCTTCCCGAACGGAGGCTCGTACTCCCGCACATCTGCACACACACACACACACACACACACACTAGCATGAGCCCTGTGCTCAGAAGGGACCTAGAGGGGAACTGAAGAATGGCATTGTGGGAAATGCGTCATCAGGGTTTTAACCATCCATTCACAACAAACTACACAAATCTGTCTGCTTCCTGCCACAAATACTCTTGAATCTGAAATAAAGACCCTTAAACAACAACAACAACAACAACAAAGCCGTGGAGGAAGTGCATATAGCAGAGACAGGAAGTGGGCTGTGTGTCATGACGCGTGTCACTGCTGAGTTCATGACAGCGATGCTTCCTGTTTTTATCACATACATTTCTTGGGAACTTCAGCACAGAAACTGAATTATGCTTTTCAATAGATTTATAGAAAAGCATCGTTCAAGCTCTGTTCTAAAGTTCTCAGGAAATTTATGTGTCAAAAACAGGAAGCATTACATTTTTGCTAATAATCAATCAAATATATATAAATATTATAAAATCTTATAACTGTAACATATAATATACATGTAATATAATTACACACACACACACACACTAATATATATATATATATATATATATATATAAATACATTTAATACATTTGTTAAATATAATATATGAATGATTGTTATTTTTTATATTTTATATATAATACATAGGTTTTTTTCGATAACCATCTTTTTGGGTATTTCTCTTTATATTCAACAATATGTCTTTTAAATATTTGGTCCCACTTTATATTAAGTGTACTTACTGCACATAGTAACTAGATGTGTACAGAGTATGTAACCACAGTGTATAGTATCTACAGCTCTAATGTTTGTGTAACTTTTTTTGTAACAAGAACAAATGTGTAACAGGACATTGGTAACAACACTTTTTGGTAATGAAAGTACAAATGTGTAATAGGACTAAGAGCATTTTTTGGTAAAGAAAGGGTTGCGCTTTATATTACATTTATTATGTTATTATTCTGATGTTATACAGCAGCGGCCAGTTAAGTTAGGCTTTACATAGAAATTCTGTTTTGTGTCCAGAATGTTACACTTTACATTAAGTGGACAGTTCCCGAGGAGTTACCAAGTACACTGGTATTATAGTGGTGGACTAACTCCAACTTGAGATCCAACTCCTCCCACAAAACCTACCCATCTCCACCCCAGGGTCCCATTCTCACCCCTAAACCCACCCATCTCCACCCCAGGGTCCCATTCTCACCCCTAAACCTACCCATCTCCACCCCAGGGTCCCATTCTCACCCCCAAACCCACCCATCTCCACCCCAGGGTCCCATTCTCACCCCTAAACCCACCCATCTCCACCCCAGGGTCCCATTCTCACCCCTAAACCTACCCATCTCCACCCCAGGGTCCCATTCTCACCCCTAAACCCACCCATCTCCACCACAGGGTCCCATTCTCACCCCTAAACCTACCCATCTCCACCCCAGGGTCCCATTCTCACCCCTAAACCCACCCATCTCCACCACAGGGTCCCATTCTCACCCCTAAACCTACCCATCTCCACCCCAGGGTCCCATTCTCACCCCTAAACCCACCCATCTCCACCCCAGGGTCCCATTCTCACCCCTAAACCCACCCATCTCCACCACAGGGTCCCATTCTCACCCCTAAACCCACCCATCTCCACCACAGGGTCCCATTCTCACCCCTAAACCTACCCATCTCCACCTCAGGGTCCCATTCTCACCCCTAAACCCACCCCAGGATCCCATTCTCACCCCTAAACCCACCCATCTCCACCACAGGGTCCCATTCTCACCCCTAAACCTACCCATCTCCACCACAGGGTCCCATTCTCACCCCTAAACCCACCCATCTCCACCCCCTGGATCCCATTCTCACCCCTAAACCTATCTCCATCCCAGGGTCCCATTCTCACCCCTAAACCCACCCATCTCCACCCCAGGATCCCATTCTCACCCCTAAACCCACCCATCTCCACCCCCTGGATCCCATTCTCACCCCTAAACCTATCTCCATCCCAGGGTCCCATTCTCACCCCTAAACCTACCCATCTCCACCCCAGGGTCCCATTCTCACCCCTAAACCTCCCCATCTCCCCCCCTGGATCAAATGGTTCCAATTACTATAATACATATTGTTGGTACAGAATTATGAAATTAAGTTATATAATTCCATGAGTTACATGAGTACTTCGTAAAGTGAAAAACAAACCATCTTGTTACACAACCATCCTGAGGATTATGACATGTGTGTAGTTACAGAATATTAGAGCTGTAGATACTATTTACCCATGTGTACTTACACTGTGGTCACATACTATGTACACATCTGGTTACTATGTAAGTCCACAAGTATTAGGGACAGTTAATATAAATTGGGACCAGCTATTATATAAAATAAATGTTATTAAATATAATAGTCAATATCTACATTTTATAGTGTATGTTTATAATGACATATATTAATAATTTTGGTGTAATTATCATTTATAACAATCATCTACTATCTATCAATCAATCCATCCATCCATCCATCCATCTATATCTGAACATCTAATCTTTTTAATGATATATAATATTAAATGCTGTATAATATAATATAATATAATATAATATAATATAATATAATATAATATAATATAATATAATATAATATAATATAATATAATATAATATAATATAATATTTGTATTTTATATTTAATATATATATATATAATGAACACAAGTTTTTTAACTACATATTTTGGGGCATTTATCTTTTATCTATAATTTGTAATTATATACCTTTTAGATATTTATATTTAAATCCAACTGGGCCTTTTTAAAGATTTATACATCATTTCTACAACAAATTCTGTTTGGACATGGTGTGTGTGTGTGTGTGTGTGTGTGTGTGTGTGTGTGTGTGTGTGTGTGTGTGTGTGTGTGTGTGTGTGTGAATGTGAGAGTGAGTGTGTGTGAGTGTGTGAATGTGTGTGCGTGTGTGTGTGTGTGTGTGTGTGTGTGTGTGTGTGTGTGTGTGTGTGAATGTGAGAGTGAGTGTGTGTGAGTGTGTGCGTGTGTGTGTGTGTGTGTGTGCGCGTGTGTGTGTGTGCGCGTGTGTGTGTGTGTGATATGGAGAGTGTAATCACTGATGGGCGTGTCTTACCTCCGATAGCGCTGCATCTGGACGTGATTTCCCACAGAACCAGGGCCATGGAGTAAACGTCGGCCTGTTTGAAGGACTCGATGTTCTCCAGGTCCATCCTGGACTCCAGCACCTCAGGAGCCATATATCTGGCCGTCCCCACCTGAGAAAGACCAGCAGAGCTTCTGTCAGCTCATATAATGAACTTAAGATCACATTATCTGACAGATTTAATTCTGTTTGGTGTGTAATGCAATTACATTTTAATATAAAACATACTACAGACCTTTATTTTAAAATGCTTGTTTGGTTGCTAATATCACTGTGTTATATCAGAAGTTATACAGAAATGTAAAACAAATGAGAAACAAATTGTGCGTATATAATGCTTTCATTTTCATTTTTCTAGAAAAGTATTTGTTTTACGCTTTCAGTTCAGCATTGGGCTGTGTCGTAATGTTATTTAGTTATTTTTACACATACACTGAACTCACTGAACCCTCAATATCTCTGTCAAATAACTGTAAACCAAATTAACAATAGACAAACGGATAGATACATACGTGATTTTTAAAACATGAGCATTTTGAAAGAAAATGTTATGAAATACTAAAAATAAATAAATAAATGCATTTAATTATAAGAAACATTTTTTCTCCTAAAATACATGGCTTAAAACTATTTATAAAAATAACCTTTACATAACGTTATATATGTAATATAATGAATTTATTATATGAATACATTTATTATTAATTAGTATATGCTTTATTCGTAATTAATTATTATAAGTAAATACTACTATATATAAATTAAAAATAGATTATTTAAAATATAGAATATATATGAAGTCGGATCTTAGCTATATATATATATATATATATATATATATATATATATATATATATATATACTTTTAAAATTGATAGCCTGAACGCACTGTAAGTCGCTTTGGATAAAAGCGTCTGCTAAATGCATAAATTTTATTTTTTATTTTACATATTTTACATACATACATGTATATACATACATACTATCTAAAGTATTAGCGTATAATTTAAATAATTAATTATTAATATAATACATATAGTAAATAATAATATACATTTATAACTGAAAATGAGCCAGGGCTTCGGTCAGCAGTGATGTCACACTCTCACCTGTCCGCTGTTGGCCAGTTCTTCAGGAGTCATGGAGTTATGTAGTCTCAGACTGAGACCGAAGTCACACAGACAGCAGCTGAGGTCCGACTTCACCAGCACATTCACACTCTTCAGGTCGCGGTGCACGATGGCCACTTTAGGGCGTCCGCACGGCGTCCGGTCAGCATGGAGATGAGCCACGCCCCTCGCCAGAGACATACCCAATCGGCACAGCTCATCCCAGCCAATCACGTGCTGCATCAGGAACTCCTGCAGGTTCCCTCGCTCGTGATAAGCCGTTATCAGCCAATAGCGTCGCTCTATCTTCCGGTCCTCGGCGGTCAAAAACTGAAGCACGTTTTCATGCCGAAGTTCAGAATCGGAGAAAATCTCCCACTCGGTTTTCCATGATGCGTACTCTTCGTAGGGAAATATTTTGACCGCTACCATCTGGAAGGATTCGTCCGTCGCTCCCTGCTTGAGTTTGGCTCTGTAGACTTCAGCGAAGCGACCTATCCCCACTATAGCGTCCAGCTGGATGGGGAGCAGCTCAGTGTTGTGGTTTAGGCTGTTGGCGTTGGCCGAGTTGCTGTCGGATCGGTCGTCGTCGCTCATGATGATGGCGCAGGTCTCGCTGTCAATGCCTTTGGTTTTGGGTGCTTTGAGGTTCTCCTGGTGGAACACGCAATAGTAGTAGACGGCCGAGAGGAGAACGACGACAACGATCAGCACAGGAACCAGACTGACCAACAGCACCGGCGGGAGAGTCTTCTCAATGTCTCTAGGATCAGGTGGCACTGCAAAGGAACACCAGAGGAAACTTACTACTGCTTTACTCAGAACAGAACTATTACAAGCATTTCTGTTACCTGAAATAACAAATAATTTAATTTTAAATTTCAGGAACAAATCTAACTTAAAGACTGATTCACATTTTAACATGCAATATATCCCCAAGCCCCTGAACAGCTGTCAATATCAAAGTAAAATATATCCAATTTAAAGTTGTTTACTCACTGATTGTAAACTACATTGGCACAATCACCAAAGATGGACCAGTCAAAAGAAGATATTTATGAAAATGCAATGCAAAACTAGAATGCGTTATTTCCCCCTTCACCATATAGCTTTAGGGGAAATCTAAAGTAGTGTGTATCTGGATCAGGGTGATCCAAGCCAATTTTGCTTTGAAAAACCAGCACAAAACTAAAATGGATCACCTGATCCTGGATTGCAAAGCATGGGATTTCCAAATCCAGATCATAATGATCCAGATTACATTTTTTGATCTACTTTGTCCAAAGGGATTTAACTAGGGATGTCCAGATCCGATCACATGGTTTCAGACTCAATCGGAATCGGACGTTACCTCCCGATCAGGACTCGGATATATATAATAAAGGTGTGAATAAATATAGATTTAAACTCAAAGAGACAGGATAGTCTGTGCATGATCTGGTGTTTTATTTGGACCCAGAATAAGGTGAGATGAACATCACGGAGCGCTAAACACTACTGCAGTGTACGTTTCATTCATACTCGACGCCAGAGGGCGCTCTGGCGCAGAAAGTCATACCAGGAAACTCCTAATATGGACAAAAGCATCCAGCTATCGCTGTATGAAAACAGTTGTTTTCACAGAAAAACAGAAATTTATGGAAACGCAAAGACATTTTTTTAAGTTTAAGTTGCCTATACTACCAGTCAGTAGTTTTTGAACAGTAAGCTTATTAATGTTGTTTAAAGAAGTCTCTTCTGTTCACCAAGCCTGCATTTATTCCATCCAAAGTACAGCAAAACAGTAACATTTTTAAATATTTTTACTAGCCTATTTAAAATAGCTGTTTTATATTTGAATATATTTCAAAATATAATTTATTGAAAATCCTGGATCTGTTTTTTTGCTCTTCTTTATTCTATTTTTTATATATTATAGAAGTATCGGATCGGGACTTGGTATCGGTATCGTTAAATACTCAAAATCAAATGACTCTGACTCGAGGGCAAAAAAAAAACTGATCGGGACCTCCCTAGATTTAACCGTAATTTTTCGAATCTACGAGAATACTTTGTGCCCAAAGAAAACAAAAATAATGACTTTATTCAACAATTAATATCCTTACTACTATACGTCCTTACTATGTTTCTGGACCCTGATCATGGTAGGACCCTTGCTGTCTTTGGAGGCCCAGAGAGCTCTCGGATTTCATCAAAAATATATTAATTTGTGTTTTGAAGATGAACAAAGACCTTACGTGCTTGGAACGACATGAGGGTGAGTAATTAATGACAGAATTTTCATTTTTGGGTGAACTATCAATTAAGCCAAAAGAACCCAAATTACCAACTTAAAACAAATAAGGAACTAAAACTGAAAACAATAAATAAATAAATAATAAATTAATAATAATTTAACCTAAATCATAATATATATATATATATATATATATATATATATATATATATATATATATATATATATAATGATAATTTATAATCTATATAAAAAAGCAATGAAAATGACAAAAGCGCATACAATTAGGAAAAATGTAACAAATAAATAAAATAAAAATGTTATTTTAGGGATGTACCGTCCATCTTAAATGTCATACATTTATATTGTAAACAATATTATAAAGATCTGTTGAAAATTTTATTTCTAATCTGATTGTCTGACTTGACAACTTCCGGGAGAAAAAACTAAATAAAAGCTTTATGAGCACTTCGGAGAAAGTAATAACTAATCATTGAACTAATACAATTCTTGGCATTGAACCGTTGAAACAGGGTCAGGATTTAGTTTGAGCTGCAAGAAGCAACTAAACCAGATATTCACAAACAAAATTACCATCCTGCTTAGTTCTCAGTATTATGCCATTTTACTGTATAGTCTATGAATTCATGTGTTTAAGAATGCAGAAATAGATTTGTTCGTCTTTTTTTCTTCTGACTCAGAAAACATTTGAACAAAAAAAACAACGAAAAAAGAAAAATGGCATCTTATTTAAATGTGATTCAGATACATTTAAACACTGGAAAATGACAAAAACCAGAGGCTGAACATCTCTTTTGCAGTTTTTACATTTGGAGAGAGATATTTTCTGCACCAAAAGTTTCCTCTCAGAATCACATGAGGCAGCTTCCTGTTTCATTCATCTAAAACTAGACTCTAGTCAGAAGAAGAAATAAACATTAGTTGTCCTTTCCTTGCACAAAACTCCCTAAAGATACACGTTACAGTAAACACAGTAATGTGCAACCAAACACAAAACACAAACGTACACACGCAAACACACAGAAATAACACACGGCTATAAAAACAAGATTTCTGCATGTGATGATCTTCAGACACAGACAGGAAACCACACATATGAACGCTTCAGCAGCTCCACGGAGACATTATAAAACGACGACTCGCACAGTTTACCCCAAGAATGCTTTTAAACTGACACAACACAGTGTGAAAGAGTCAAAACTGGGTCTTAATATTCTTATTCTGATCGAGAACTGCCCACTTGAAGTGAACATCTGACTGACACATCAGCAGTCTTCAAAAGCTTGGAATCATTAAGATAAAAAAAAAAATGTTTTTAAATACATCTCTTCTGCTCACGAAGGCTGCATTTATTTGATAAAAAATACAGTAAAAATAGATATATTGTGAAATGTTTTTACAATTTAAAACAGCTGTTCTCTATGGGAATACCTGTTGAAATGTAATTTATTTCTGTGATGCACAGCTGTATTTCCAGCATCATTCCTCCAGTCTTCAGTGTCACATGATCTTCAGAAGTCAGAATAATATACTGATTTACTGCTCAAGAAACATTTCTGATTATTATCAATGTTGAACACAGTTGTGCTGCACAATATTTTTATGGAAACTGATGCATTTTTATTTTTCAATTCCTGTTCTTGTTATATTAGTACATCAACTGAAACTAATAAATCTTATTACTGAGCTCATCAATGTCAAAAACTAGTGTGGTGCCTCCTATTCTTATTACATCTTATTTTTCAGGAATCTTTGATGAATAGAAAGTTCAAATATTTGAAATCGAAATCTACTGTAACAATATAAGTGTCTTTACTGTCCCTTTTGATTAATTGAATGCATCCTTCCTGAATAAAAGTATTCATTTCTTTGATAAATGCGCTCTAGCTGCTGTCATTCACATCTCACTCACCGTCAGTGAAGTAGAGGAGATCGTTGCACTCTTCAGCATTGCAGGAGCAGATGTAGAAATCCTCCATGCCCTTCACCTTCTTCATCTGACAGAAAGTGTTGCTGTAGTCTGTCAGATACTGACCGTGAAAGGGCAGCGCTGGATTGTGACACACCGTGTCCATGATAGGGCTCCCATTATTTCTCATCCTGAAACACAACATGCACAATGTGAGCTGACTGGCTTTTATCAGAGAATAACAGAAGGGTGTCCTCTTTAAAAGCCACCAAATACTGTATATAAATTAATATTTGAATTCAACAAGGACGCATTACATCAACAGTAAAAAACATTTATAAAGTTACATTAGATTTCTATTTCAAATAAATGCTGTTCTTTTAAACTTTCTGTTCATCTGAGAATCCTAAAAAAATGAAATGCATCACAGTTTCCATAAAAAATATTGTGGAGCACAACTGTTTCCAACATTGATAATAATCAGAAATGTTTCTTCAGAAAATTTAAATTGTATAATATTTTATTCTTTTTACAGTATTTTTCATCAAATAAATGGAGCCTTGGTGAGGAGAAGAGACTTATTTCAAAGACATTAATAATGAACATACGTTAGGAAATGTTGTTTTCTTTTTGCAGTATTAGGCTTGTATTCTAGCCAAAAGCAATAGTTTGCAGTTAAACACGTTGTAATTATGGATTTGTGTCAGCTTTTCACTTAAAACATTAACTGATGGACTGGAGTGCTGTGGATTATTGTGATATTTTTATCAGACTCTCATTCTGACGGCACCCATTCACTGCAGAGCATCCATTGATGAGACACTGATGCAATGCTACATTTCTACAAATCTAATGAAGAAACAAACCTGTTAAATATTATTTTTAGGATTAACTACTCCTTTAAACTCTTTCTGTCACATCACGATCACTCGGACTATCTGTTTTCACTCTCAGAGTTTGTCTGCGACCCGAACTGAACTATTTCCTGCGGGATTGTCTGGAAGTCAGACAGGATTTCCTGTATACCAGCGAAGCTATTTCCTGATTAACGCTGTCGTGGGCAACATTCATACTGAACGGATACAGAGAGTTCATGCAGAGATTGATGTCGTAAATTCAAATGTCTAGACAGCAGTTAAACTGAACGCAGATTCTGAATTTGAGAGTCTGTAAACAAAAACATAGATGTAAAACACAGAGAAGTGACACATACCAGGCACTGGCGCAGACCTCGCTGGGATTCTCACAGATGGAGGAGATGTTGCAGGAGGATTCGCAGACGCCGGTGGCATTACACATGGTAATCTCAAAGTCACAGAACATACAGATCTGAGGGATTCTGAACCCTCCTATAGTTACTGATGTAGGCACTGCAAAACACACACAGAGAAAGAGAGAAATATATATCATCTAAACTGATTCATTCTGCCTGTTATAGTCATTTCAAAGGAATTACACTAACAACACTTAAAATATTTACTCATATGTAGCATTTTATTGATTTTGTTTGGTAAGAAGTATGTAACATAGTTTGGTTCAAATCAAGGTCTCAATGGTAGAATATAACTACACCGTTTTTACCCAGTCACACAGCAAGCTGTTTTAGTGCATGTTGCTTTAAATGCTAATGAGCTCTGCTGACCCCGCCTCCTCTTCCGAGCTGCTCTCTGAGAGACAGTCAACTTTAGCTGCAATCATCGTGAAACTTTCAAACAAGTACACTATAAGGAAAGACCATTTGCAAAGATTCTTCGGAAGAGACGGTCCTGACTCCCTGTGGCCATAAAAATAAATCCCAGGATGTCTTTCGTGTGTTTACTGGTGTGTGGGGGGAGTTTCTGGCACACTATGGCGGTGAAACAATATGACAGTCACTCAGGGCGGAGCTAAGGTAAAACACCAGTCTAGTCTTATGCTGAAACGCTACTGTCTATCAAACTATTGTGGGAGGAGCTTGTGTGTGTGACATCACACAGACAGGCATCTGACAATGGCTTGATTTGAGAAACGGGAAATTATTTAACAAGATAAAAAAAAAATACTCTGGATGGATTTTATCATTGTACGGTAGATGTGTTTCAGTTCAAACAACACGTAAAAGTGCATTTCACATTTGATGACCCTTTTAATGTTTATTTAAACATTAACGAATACGTTACATGAAAAAAACACATATCATTTAGTTCATTTTATTTTAATATTTAAATGATTTTCAGTTAAAATCAGTTTTTTAATTACATTAATTTAAATTTATATTATATTATATTTTATTTTATTATTGTATTTTATGTTTTTTTTATTTTCTACATTTATTTTATTTACATTCATTTAATGCATTTTAATTTTTTTTATAAATTATACATAATTTTATTATATTTTGTATTTTTCACTATATATTTTACATTTATATATATATATATATATATATATATATGTGTGTGTGTGTGTGTGTGTGTGTGTGTGTGTGTGTGCGTGTGCGTGTGTGTGTTTGTGTGTGTGTGTGTGTAATTTCTAATATATATATATATTAATAAGTTTATGTTAGCTAATGCATAAGCTAATGTTAACAAATGAGAGTTCTACCAATAATCTAAAACAGATCAAATAAAAGTTCTCTCTTTAGAGGCAGTTCAGAATGTGTCAGTCTTCAGCTGGTGTGCCCAGGATGGCCACTAGATGACACGGTGTTATTTTGTGAGCACATGGCTTGTGTTGTGTGTGTTTGGTGCATTGTGTTCTCTCCGTTCTATTGTCTTATCACACCCATCTTGTTACGTTATTATTGTTTTAGTTGCTCCACCTGTGTCTCCCTCGTTTGGTTCCCTATTTATTCTCCTTGTGTCTGCAGTCCTGGGCTGATTCATTGTTCAATGTTATGTCTTAGAGTATTGTCAGATATGTGTATGTTCCTCTTACCATGCTGTGCCCTGTCTTTGCCTGCCTATTCTTCCCCCTCGGGGTAGTTTTTGTTGTAGTTTTGTTTATTTTTTACTATTAATAAATAGTCCTCACCTCATCCCTTCACCCGACCGTGACAATATGACACTTATTATAACTAGATAAGAAAAGTTTATCTTGATTGTCTCGCTTTATGTAAAACCAACACAATTACTGCAGGCGCTTTATGAATCAATTTTACATTCAGAACAAGAACAATATAAATGCAAATATGCCATTTTCAGATTTAGCTCAATGCTGATGATACGTGAAATACACTATGCACTGAAAACCAGACACACACCTGATGGAGACCTCAAACAAACACGACACGTATGAAACCGCAAACACACACCTACTCGGTGCTGATGATATGATAAATAGAAGGAAACCACACACACACACACACACACACACACACACTCCACCACTGCACTCACATATCTGGTCATCAGGTGTTTTCAGCAGAACGTGTTCGTTGCACTCTCGTCCGGTACAGGCGCACAGACGGATGTTAGGGTTCTTGTCGCTGATCGACAGCACACAGTCCGAGCTGCTGTTGTCCAGCATCACACCTCTCAATGGCTGTGTCGGGTCATGACACTTCGTCTCCATCATCACGACTCCAGCTTTCCTCCACCTGAGAGACACAAACAGCAATCACAGCTCTAGTTCATACTCATATCATTCTGCACTGTGCTGTATGTCTGCACAGTATTCAGCTTCTCCACCTGAGGCAATATCCTGATGCTCTACTACATTCGTCAAAATGTGCAGTATTATAACTGAACACAATATGTGTGATACTGTATCCTAAAATGCATTGAGCTCAACCTTTCACTTCCAGTGTTATGAAGAAAATGGAAGTGAAATTATTGATAAAATCACATCAGACTGTCAAAAGTGGGCTGAAAATTGTATCCCTTACTGTATTCCTCAAGTGTAAGTTGAGCACCGCAGCAGTGTCTAGTTTCTGAATGAATCTGCGTTTTGAACGAATCGGGCGAATCAATGATTCAAAGATCCATTCATTGAAAGAGCAGTTTACTGAATGCCTGAATGAATCAGCAGTTGGATGAATGAGTCATAAAGACATTTAAAACCACCTGCTGGCAGATTTAGTTTCTTGTTTAGAGTAATAATTTGTAATTGGGGGGGGGGGGGGGGGGGTTAAAGGGATAGTATACCCAAAGGTTTTTTTTTTTTTTTTTTTTATGTCATAATTTACTCAAACCTGAATGAATGACTTTCGTTTGTGGAACAAAAAAGAAAGTATTTTGAAGACTGTTGGTAGCAAAGCTGTTTGCATGACTGAAACAATAAACTGAGATGTTTCTCAAACTATTTTATGTCCCATAGTGATGTAGCCTAAAAGTTTATGTGTAATAAATTGTATATTAAATTAAATAAAATATTTATTTCTAAAACTCCTATAATTCAGTAAATATCATTTAGTAATTTGAAACTTCACTTAATACTTTCTCATTTAACCAAAAAAAAAAAAAAAAAAAAATTTTAAACAATCTTTGGGGGGAATTTTCACAGCCGAATGTAAATTGTGATTATTAGATTGATTAATGAATCGACACATAATATAATTAATTTGATTAAAATGTTTAATTGACTGACAAGCTGATGATAATTAAAGGATGCCACAGAGAATTATGAAATGTTCATCTTTAAAATGTGCTTTTACTTTCACATGTTATTCAAAAACACTGTAGCTATTTCACAGTATATACTACACATTTAACAGTTGCGTACTTTGTCCAGTAAACACTAGTTTAGAGATTGTAACAGAAACAGTAGGTCAGCTGATTTACACCAGCGTTTGTGTATTTTGGGTCATTGTTCCTGTATCTTCTGCTGTGTGGAAAGTGAAATAAGCTCCTGTTGCATTTTCCATTTTCATGTAATAATCACTACAAACCAAACTACAAAACCCATAATGCAGCAGTGTACAAGTTGGTTTGCATCTATTACACATCTATATCAAAGATGGTTTAGAAAAAGAGTTTTGTCATTTTACATCACAGGAGAAACTTTTAAAGTTCTCTGGTTCTTTTCATCCAACTATATTCTGGTGCCTTAAAAAACCTTCATGTATCCGAAAATAACTTCCTGTAAAGGATCATTCACCCAAAAAATGCAAATAAGGGAGAGTAAATTTTAAAAATGTACTGTAGGTGCACTATACCTTTAAGAATGATTCCGGTTGAAAACTTTTTGGTTTTATTTGGAAAAAGGTTTCTTTGCTACAAGACGCTCACTATATTGTCATTTCTTAAAGGGGTCACATGATATTTTTTAAAGATCATTATTTAGTGTATAGTCTACTGTACATTGTTGTACGTCCTCTATGCCCCGCCTCTCTCAAACTCTCTCAAACTTGTCGGCAACTTTAAACAGAAGCAACAGTTTAAAGTTAAAAATGTCTTCATAATGGATTTGTTTCTTACAATCATATAGCTTTTCACTTCTCAAGACATTAACTGGTGGACTGGAGTGGTATGGATTACTTGTGGACTATTGTTTTTATCAGCTGTTTGGACTCTCATTCTGACGGCACCCATTCACTGCAGAGCATCCACTGCTGAGCAAGTGATGCAATGCTACATTTCTCCAAATCTGATGAAGAAACCAACTTACCTACATCTCAGATGGCCTAAAGGCAAGTGCATTTTCAGTAAAGGTTAATTTTAGGTGAACTACTGCTTTAAGTAAAGAATGCTGCATCACGTCTGAGCGTGTTGGAACAAACTCCATCGCAGTTGCATGACTCATGTTCACGAGTGCATCATACCAGACGGCGGCGCAGACATCATTTGGACTCGGGCAGGACTTTATCATGCTGCAGTTTGCGATGCACTGATACGCCTTGCAGTTCGCCGGCTGAGGGTCACATGACTTACACACTCTGTCTGGATTGGCTGTTTGGAGCAGAGCTGATGCACCTGAGACACAAACAGAGGAGAGATCAGAACCAGATTGAGATACTGTTATAGCTTTCATTAATATTTAAAATTCATTTTTGTTTTAATTGCAGTTAAAGCTTTAGTATTTTTTTTTTAATTCTTTAAAAGTTTTAATAAACTACCTTTGGATCAACCTAAGTTAATATTTTAGTTTGTGGTTAGTTAGTGGATGATGTTTATATTTCATGTGATTGGTCAAAAAGTGACTTCATAAATCCACTGCAATTCACCAAAACACCAGCTGATTTACAGACATTGCTCAAACAGCGAAGTGACGTTAGTTTAGACCCTAAACACATGAAATATGAAAAAAAAAAAAAAAACATTTTCTACAGCAACAGGCATCTCAGAATCTGATGACAATCGTCTCAACATTCAGCTGGACTTGCTTCAGTATCTGCGTCTGGCAGGAAAATAAACGCCAACACATGCTGCATCAGTGTAAGCTGCGGTAAATGGACACAAAGCTTTGGGAAATTATATATCTGGATCTTCAGGACCTCTTAAATGCGACCGGATGTTTATGTTGTTTCATGCTAATCTGCAGAAACATCTGTGTGGATGGATGCTGCGTTTTACTTCAGTGATGAAGACACAGGACAAAACACCTGCAACCTCATTTAAGAAGAATTCATTTTTATCTAATCTAAACACATACAAACTAAAAGGTCTTTATCAATTTAAAATAAACTTGTTTTATGATCTAATTAATGATTCATTATTTAACACATAAACCCACTGCAGCCCAGTTTGGGAAACCCTGGTGTGATGTAACGTTTAATGCACTTTATGATGTTAATATATATATATAAAAAAGATTAAAGGCAATATATATTTCAAAGTTTATTTAAATTTACGATTTATTTAACATTTTACCTATAGTTAGCTTTCATTTTTAATAGGCCTACTTTATCATGGCTCCATCGCACTATAGTTAAACTTTGGTAAATATTTGAACGATATCGCACCACAGTAACAACTCTTTATATCGTGACAAATGTCACAGTACAGTGAGTGAATAAACACAGAACAAACAACAGGAACAGAATTGGAGAGTTCCAAGCGCGCGCGCGCGCGCAGACACACACACACACACACACACAAGGAAACGTGTGTCAGGCTCGTGTTGTCTGACAGTTTCAGTCACTGAAAGAGGAACTAATAATTAATCTAATTACACCCCATAAACACTGAGTGTGACGCGAAGCGACTCGCAGCGCACCAGAGAAACGCACGCGCTCGCGGATCATAGCGGAGTCCGCGTCTGAGAGTCGCGTCGCGTCGCGAGTAACGAGACAGAAGCGGAAACTCACCAGACAGCAGACACACGAGAAGAACCGATCCGAACGCGACGGAACCGAGCCGCTCCATTCCGTCTGACCCCGGGTGTACACTGTTAGATCGGCTCGAGCCTCATCCTCCTCCCTCGTCTGAGAGGAAACGCGCAGAGATGGACGTGAGTCACTAACTCGACAGGAAATGTTCATGAAGAACGCGCTCTGAGGGAGGAGGAAGCGCTTCTTTTCCTGCTTTACTTTCTCAAAACCGCTACAGCTGCCTAGTCTGTGTCAATGCACACTGTGCTCACTCACTAGACAACACTTAGAGCACCACGTAGACAGCATTACTGAGCTCCCTACATAGACGACATTCTAAGTCATTTCAAGTGAGTTTTCTATAAACTGTATCTGTATCATTCTCTCAAAACCTAGATAAAGTTGCCTATCAGCATTTGGCATCTCATACCGAAGAGTATCATAAACAACATTACTGGGCATCACACTGTAGTCTCAAAACCTAGTGTGTAGTCTCAAAATTGAGTATTTCTCCATAAACAACATTTCTGGGTGTCCTCTCAGAGTGGTGTCTACATATAAAGCCTCATAATCTCAAAACCTAGTGAGCTTCCTACATAGACGGCATTACTGCGCATTATACTCTAAAAAAAAGTGAGTTGTCTATATAGAGAACATTTGTAAGGCATTTCCTAGTAATACAACATTTGTATAATATTCTTAAAAAAAAAAAAAGTTTATACATAAACAACATTTCTGGGTGTCTCAAAACCTACATATAAAACAAAGGTGTCATTCTTAAAAAAAAATAAAAAATAAAAAAACCTTGGAGAGTTGTCTGTAGACAGCATTTCTGAGCATCCTAGTATCAAGAGTGAGTTGCGTACATTGTTTTTTTAGGTTTCAGTCTCAAAACTTGTGAGTTTCCTTGTGAGAAACATAGTTACTAAACTCAGAGTTGCCTACATGGATAACATTTTAGGCATCATAATCTTAAACTGCCTAAACAGACTGCATTTTTAGGCATTACAGTAAAAAAAACAGACTTTTGGAACGTCCTATAACCTAAAGAGCTGTCAACCTAGACAATAAAACTGATAAGAACCCTACGTAGACAGCATTTCTCAAGAGTGAGTTGCCTACACAGACAATGTTTTAAGGTACATGCCCTTAATGAGCAGTCCTTGCATTTAAAAAATCAGACAGCAAGACATTTGCTCTCAAAAGTTACCAATACACTTATTTAGGCTGCATTTCTGAGCATGTGCCTCACATGGTGAGCTTCACGCCTACACAGCGTGCAAAACGCCTGCCTGCAGAAGTCACACATTAAAAGCACTGTGAGCTGCCTGCCTAGACAGCATCATGGGCACACAGACATCGAAGTCAATAATCTCGCTATTTATGCCGTCTATCTAGGTGGCACAATAAGTTTTGCAACACAGCTCCTAAACGAGTCACGAGTGAGAAAAGCAAAACAAGAAATGAAATCAGTAGCAACAAATCTAGACCAAAGCATCTGCGTATAAAGAAAGCAGAGCAAACAACTGATGCACAGGAAGTCAAATTAAGATAAGTCTCAATTACTGAGAAATTATTCAGTAATAGGACTGCGTAAAAACTGCTAAATATGGTCAGAAAAATAAGCTTTCAAAACAAGTTTTTCACAGTGAATTGTAATTTTGAGTCTGCATGTAACTTGATTCAAGAAAGTTTACTGGAAAGCACCATAAAAATAAGATTCAAAATCACATTGTGATTGTGTTTAAGCATGCACCACAAATTGTATCTCTGCTTTTCAAGTGTATGCATTCAGGTTTACTAATGAAGATTAAATCAAGACAAAACTGATCAAGAAGGATTGTTGCAGTGCCGGCCGCAAGAAGAGATCTGGTGTTGTTTATCACCACGACAAGATCAAATAGCGTTCTCTGAAATCAGTGCAATGCTTGTGAAATTCTGTTATTCCATGGAAAGGGCCGATTAGTCTGTCTCCTTACCACCTTTAACTGGAAATGACGTAGACTACAAGAAAAAATGTTTATTTTCCTGCATCTGTTTCACACAGATTGTACTGGAGAAATTAATTCACAACTATTACTAACAGCGTCTAAAACACGATTAAACCCAGATGATTTCGTTTATGAACTCGCACTGGACTTGTGCAAGCTGCAGGTCTCTTGAATGCAAATATAGAAAAAATTCAGTTTTATATGATTTCAATACTATGATTATAGACTCTATTGCACTGTAGGCTTTCCTACATAGACAGCATATACAGGCTATATGTGAACCTGGACCATGACATTTTTTAAACTGAGATTTATACATCATATGAAAGCTGAATAACTAATCTTTCCATTGATGTATGGTTTGTTATGATAGGATAATATTTGGCTCAGATACAACTATTTGAAAATCTGGAATCTGAGGGGGCAAAAAAAAAAGTCAAAATAGTGAAGAAATATTACTAATCAAAAAGTAAGTTTTTAAAACCTTTTGAGTTTCCTACATAGGTGTAATGAGTAGTCCACTGAAGGTGAGTGAAGATGAACCCAAGTGCAGTTTATTTACAAGGTGCAATCCAGACATAATCAGACAATAACCAAAGACTTGACGAGGTATGAACAGACTTGACTTGAACACTCTCACCAACCGCAGGTACATACATTAATACACGACAAGAGACATTGGCAAAGGCATGGCTACTTATACAGACAATGAGGGTCACATGACAAGAACAAACCAATGGGAAACAAGACACATGACTAAAGCAACCAATGAGCAAACAGAGTCAGCTGAGTCCTTAGCCATCTTCAAGAATCGGCTTAAAACACATCTCTTCCATCTTTATTTGACCCTCTAATTTTAACACTCACTATTCTAATTCTAAAATCTAACTACCTTTCTAATCTTTTTATATTCTATTTTCTTTTGTGTGTGTGTGTGTATGTGCAAAGACCTCTAACTAGCTTGCTCTATTCTTTTTTATTTTAATTTTTTATTCTATCTGTTTTCTTTTTATTTATTATATTATTTAAAATCCCAGGCTACGTGTACTGTGTTAAGCTAACTGAGACTTGTTATAGCACTTATATATCATTGCTCTTTTTGTTGTTTTTAATTGCTTCCACTGTCTTCATCTGTAAGTCGCTTTGGATAAAAGCGTCTGCTAAATGAATAAATGTAAATGTAAACAGACCTGGTAATCACATGAAAAGTCAATAAACCAATCAGAACATGACACAATGAACAAGAGGAACCAATAGCATGAAGATGTAGCGGACTTCGTCTCACACCACAAAGAACCACACGACACCACTGGCTTCGTTGGACCACGTCTGCAGTTTATTAAAAGACAGGACAGGGATTAACGGCACACAAAATCACTCTCTGTTCTTTGTTCGGTCTCGCTCAAGTCCAAAGCTGTTCTGACCATTTCTAACAATAAACTTACTACATACAGTGTCTTGTTTCACTTATTTCCATTCAAAACATGTATTAGACATCATATACAATACAACCTTAGACAAAGTCAATCAGGTAAATATATTCTCAATATAATATAATATAATATTCAATATTAATATATTTATATATACATACAATTTCATACTTTGCAAAAAGAAAAAAAATATTTCAATCTAACATTACAATGACATGTGATCGTATAGTGGTTATTTTATAACAATTACATACCTGCAGTTTATTAAAAGACAGGACAGGGATTAACGGCACACAAAATCACTCTCTGTTCTTTGTTCTGCGAGAGTTGCGAGAAGAGAGAGAAAAGTGAACCTCTGTCCCCATTAATACTATAACTGCAGCTGATTAACGACTCAAAGATGATACATAGCTACAAATACACAACTGAAAACATAAAATGATAATATACTTTATACAAGTTTAACTGCATGACATTAAGAACATAATCCACTTTTATTATTCTATTTAAGAACCAAAATTATCAGAAAAATACCGCCAATAAAAATGGCGCGGGCGGTAACTTGAGTCAACTCATTAACAGCTCATTAACACAAAACTCACAATATACTGAAAAATAACGCCAAACGAACAGATTATTTGACTCAATCCAGCATCTAAACATGTCATCCACTGATATCAACCACAATTTTAACTCAATCTGATATATTTTAACTCCATGTCACAGAGCACATTTGCAACGTACCTGTCTCGCTCAAGTCCAAAGCTGTTCTGACGAGAGCGGGACGCGATTGGGCAATTCAATTAAAGGAAATGACATCACACAACATAAAATACTATACATTATTTTTAAACCAAAATACACAGTTTCTGTATAGTCCTACAAGTTTGTTAATAATGACATGTACGGTGAAACATGAAAATAAAAATAAAAAATAATTTCTTGGAAAATGTTCAGTTTGCTGGAATGGTCAAACTCAAAACACTACACTCTCCCCTCCTAAATTTCAGCAAACTTTATGACTGTAGGCGAGGCATTTTCCTCCAACAGGGGGGTACCATGACTCAAGTCATTCAAACGAATAGCAAAGACACTCTGCCTGGTAGAAATATGCCCTTATACATATTACCATTCACCCCCATATTGGGTACTTCTCATATCCTATTAAAGATCATTGGGGTCTAAATATTAGTCAGCTCTTGAAATTCAACTTGAAACATCAGTTTAACCCTCTATAAATTTGATAGAATTTGGAGTAAATCTGCCAGAGAATCTTTTTGCCCTGATTCAGTCAACATCATGCTCATGCACTCAAGCAGGCGTCTTACAGGTCTCACTAGCCTTCCTGCCCTGGTTCTCAGTGTTCCTTCATTCGGTTTCAAGGAAGTGTCTGCTACAGTCCCTGTTCTTTGGGTCTTTTTCTGTGAATGTACACTATTGCAACTTGAGCCTTGATGTTTAGAGCTTCCGACTGATCTGCTCATTGAGCTGGCATCATTTGACATTACAATTGATTCAGCTTGAACACTCTCGTTGCTCACATTTTCCCGGGTTCTTTTCCCATTACTGATGCACAATTGATCTGGTTCCAAATCATGTATACTATTGTCATCATCAGACCGCTCGCTGTCAGAGTTCATTCCTCTTGCTTCATATTCATCACTAGAACTCCCAATCTGTTTGCACTTGTTTCTGGTAGAAAGACTATTCTCTCTTGTTTGACTCACACAGTCTGAATGTTCCAACTCTATGACAGGTTCCTTGGTCTTCTCCTTTAAGATACACTCCCCAGTACTCTGAGATGCTTTGGGGTCTACACCCTGTAAAATCCACACAGCAGTTCTACTATTCTTTGATTCTCTTTCTGTACTGAGCAAAGTTCTTTGGCTTCGGCCTTCTGTTTGATTCTCTTCTGACAGTACAGATAGGACTGTCGATTCAGTGTCAAGCTCTTCCAATGGAAGGAAATTTACTGGGAGGAGAAAGTTACGATGGACCACTTTGCTGTTCTTTGTTGTGGGATTTTCAACTCTGTAGATGGGCAATGATGGATCTTTCCATGTCACTACATGAACTGCTGAGTTCCATACATCTGCCAACTTCCCCTTTCCTCTTTCCTTTTTATTTGCCAAGAGGACACGATCCCCAACCTCCAGAGGGGCACCCTTAGATCTTTTATTATACCCTTCTGTCTGTCTCCTCTGTGCATCCGTAGCATTGCCCTTCGCAATATTCATGGCTTCTTTGAGATCTTTCTGGAGAGATTTTACATACTCATCATAAGTTTGAACATCCTTGTTTCTGAGAGCACTCCCAAACATAACGTCTACAGGTAACCTTGGAATTCTTCCAAACATTAAATAGAACGGTGCAAACCCTGTTGTTTCATGGGTTGTACAATTATAGGAGAACGTTAGTGTCTGAATCATTTGTGGCCATCTCTCTTTCGCTCGAGGAGGCAAAGAGCGGATCATGCTGCCGAGGGTGCGATTAAATCTTTCAGTCTGCCCATTGCCCATAGGATGGTACGGTGTGGTATGGGACTTATCAACACCAGACACTAGCAATAGCTCCGCAATCAATTTGCTCTCGAAATTTGCACCTTTGTCAGAGTGTATTCTCTGTGGAAAGCCATACACACAGAAAAAGTTGTTCCACAATTTTTGAGCCACCACTTTGGCTGTTTGGTTTGGACAAGGAAACGCATGGGCTAGTTTTGTGAAATGGTCTGTTATGACTAAGACATCAACACTCTCTCCATGCGTTCCCTCTGCAGACCAGAAATCTATACACACAAGCTCAAGTGGTGCACTTGTTCTGATAGACTCAAGTGGAGCTCTGGCCTCAGGTTCCTGAGTCTTCCCAACCACACATCTTTTACAGTGTGAGACATACTTTTTGACATCTGTGTCCATACCAGACCAGAAAAACCTCTGGCGTACAAGGTGAAGGGTTCTGCTTTGGCCTTGATGGCCTGCATCATCATGAGTCCCTCTGAGAGCAACACTTCTTAATGAGTGTGGAAGAACAAGCTGGTGCCTGACTTTACCAACCCGATCTTTGGACCTGCGATAGAGCACTCCATCCTTTACTTCAAGTTTTTCCCAGTGCTTCAGAAGTCGCATTACTGGAGCAGTTTCTTTGTCCCTCTCTCTACGTGATGGTCTCCTTTTCCTGTCAACAAAGAACACAACACGGGATACGGTGGGATCTGCTTTCTGCATCATGCATATCTTCTCTATAGAGAAAACTGGAAGAGTGCTGACACCTCCATGGACAAAATGGCTGTTCTGGGCAAGATGGACACTATGAACTGGACTGCCGGCTTCCCAGTTTAGACAGGACTCAAAAACAGCTTTTACCCCTTCACTACTAACCCTATTCAGTTTTTCAACTCGGGAATCAATGCTGCTTTCACCCATTCGATGGTGCACATTAACTGACAACCGGAAAGTATCTTGGACTGTCTCAGAGGTCACATGTTCAGCTTTAGTTTCTAGAGCATCACAGACCTCTAATGTTCTGGCAAAAGGTCTGCGGCTCAACAGGTCAGCAGGAACATTCTTGGTACCAGGTATGTATCTCAAGTCAAAATCAAAAGGGGCAAGTTTAGATACCCACCTTTGCTCACAGGCATCTAACTTTGGCTTTGAAAGTATATACGTCAGGGGATTGTTATCAGTTAGCACTGTGAATTTTGTCCCCTTCAGCCAATGGGCGAATTTATCACAAACTGCCCACTTTAGTGCGCAGAATTCTAACCTATGAGCGGGATAATGGGACTGGGCTTTTGACAGGGTCTTGCTTGCAAAAGCGACTGGTCTAGGTTTTGTTTCACCTTCTTGAATCTGACTCAAGACTGCACCAAAACCATCCATAGACGCATCTGTGGACAGCAAGAAAGGTTTTTTGAAGTCTGGATGGGCAAGGACAACAGTGTGAGAAAGCGCATGTTTTATCTTATCTACAGCTGTGTCACACTCTGCAGTCCAGTCTTCAGGACTTAGACGCCTAAAGTTTGGAATGTAACGGGTCTTTTGTCCATCTTTCCTCCTGACTTTCTGTCCAGCCGTCAATTTAAACAATGGTCTCGCTAAAGTAGAGAGGCCTTCAATGAAATGGGAATAATAATTTGCCATCCCAAGAAAAGACTTAATTTTGGTTGGCGATGGAGTCTTTCCATCTGCTTCCATCAGATCTGTGGATTTTATGTTACTGATTGCAGACACTTTAGTTGGATCAGTTGCTATGCCACTCTCAGTTACAATATGTCCCAGAAACTTGACAGTTTTTCTTAAGAAATAGCACTTCTTTTGTGCCAGTTTTAGGTTATGCTCTCTAAGCCGAGAAAACACCATCTCAAGGCGATCTAGTGCTTCCTTCTCAGTTTTTCCAAAGACAAGCAAGTCGTCTAGGTAGCAGAGAAGTGACAGATAGTTCTGGTCTCCAAAAATCGATGTCATCATTCGTGAGAATGTTGCTGGGCTGTTACATAAACCCTGGGCCATACGGTTATATTCATAGAGCCCTACTGGGGTCGTGCATGCCGTATATTTACGGTCATCCTCATGAATGGGAATGTTATAGAAGCCCGATGTTAGATCCATGGTGCTAAAATAACAATTTCCTCCTAATGATGCAAGGGCGTCAGCCTGATGGGGTAAAGGATATGCATCCTTCTCTGTTCTTTGGTTGAGCCACCTAAAGTCTGTGCAAATCCTTAGCTCTCCAGAGGGTTTCCAGACTAAGACTAAAGGTGAGGCCCATTCACTGTTTGACTTTCGAATAATACCACGCTCCTCCATTTCATTCAATGTTTGTCTTAATTTCTGGTAATGGTTGGGTGGAACCCTTCTGTAAGGCAAGCGGAAAGGCTTTTCATCCTTGAGTCTTATCCGATGAACGGTATTCTTTACTTCACCACAATCTAACTTGTCACGAGAAAAGGTGCTTTCATACCGTCCTATGAGGTCAGCTAGTTCTCTTTTCCAATACTCACTGACTTCACAAGACTCAATGTCAATTTCTGTCAGCCCCAAATCTCTGAGCTTCACCTTATAGTCAGTCTGCAGCTTGCTTTTCTCATTCAGCTCATTAACTTGGACAATATTCTGCTGAGTCCCTTTGTGCTGGTATTCTGTGATTTCTTTCGTGAAATCCAACTCCTCTAGTGCAAGACATGGGTGTACATGTGCTATTTTTGTATTGCGTCGCAAGACAATGGGGCGGTCGATCATGTTAATCACTCTCATAGGAATCCATTTATCGCCCCAGAGTGGGCAAACACTGCGAGCTACCATGACATTTCTTGGTGCAGAACGGGAAGTGGAGGGTTCAAGCATTACAGTACTTCCAACAGACAAGGGAACTTCCTCCTTTAACCTTCCCCAAACCAAATGCTCATGTTGTGGCTCTAGTGTAACACACTGTCTCAATACTACTGTGCCAACTCTCTGTGGTATCTTATCTCCATGCCAGCGTTCAACATTAGAAAGCACATTCAGCAGGGGTTCCAGACTATTTCCAACTTTTCCAGTACCACTCTTTTTTCATCATCTGACGAGTCACATGCCTGATGACATTTGATCCAACTATCATGTCATCCTTTTGACCTGGAACAACTAGGAAATTGATTGTCATTTTGCATTCAAGCATATCCACACTCAGTTCATATGTACACTTCGGTTTTGTTTCATTCCCTCCACAGCCAGTAAGTACTTTTTTTGTGGGTTTACTTGAATCTGTGCAGATCAAGTTACAGTCTTTAAGTGTGCGCTCAGCTGATTCACTCAATGTACAAGTAACAGATCCACTATCCACGAGAGCTAATAGTTGCACTTTCCCCTCAACCAATACTGGAGCATAGAATAGATCGTCTTCATTATTAATTCTCTGGTAGGCAGCTTTTGGAGTATCACAGGGAGAGTTTTGCTGAACTGCAATTACTTGACTTGCACTATTTTGACTTAAGTAATCACTGGTAGTTACATGAACAATCAATGGGTCTTCTGGGGACTTCACTTCTGTGAGACCCACACTGCTCCCCTCACAGTGCAGGTTTTCTAGTTTAAATAGCCCTCGGGTCCAGTGGCACTGGCTGTGACGGGTTTCGCTCGTCTTTTGTCAGGGCATTCAAAACCTCTGTGCCCAGTCTTGAAACACCTAAAACACAACCCTTCCTTGAAACAGTGAGTTTTTGTTGTATGATCTTGAGCTCTACATATTTTACAGGGGACTGCAGAGTCTACAGAAACAACCTTTCCCTGTTCAGTTTTCTGTTCTTGCCCCTTCTGCTGAACAAGGAACTCCTCTAGAAGTGAAACTACACGTCCAAGGAGAGCTGAGTCCAAACCGCTTGCTTGATTACTGGCAGCGGACTGCTGTTGTGTCATGCACCAGGCATTAGGGGACGCTTCATCAACCCTTCTCTCTCGATCTACTCTTACAGACTGCTTGTCTCTGTGGTGGCTGTCAATTAATGCTTGGATTTCACGTGCATTCCAACTTTCCAGTGGTTTACTTCGAAGCGCTGTGTACAGACTGGGCTCTGGGCAATGCCTTACAAACATCATTGTCACTTCGTGACTGGGGTCTTCAACTCTTTTTCCTTGTCTTTTTAGGCATTCATCAGCTAGGTCAACAGCCTTATTTAGCCTGATCCAGTACTCTAAGCCACTCTCTGACTGCTTTGGCAAGGTCTCATAGAAGTCTCTCATAGGTGTTGTGGAGGAGATTGCATCTCCAAAATGTTGCCTTAGAATTGAAAATATGACATGTGGGTCTCTAGCCACATCAATTAGAGGATTGTTGCGAATACATGTCCTCACAATGTCTTTGGCATGGCCCATTAGTTTGTCAAGAATTTCTTGGCCCTGTTCGGATGCACTGAATCCCTTCTTATTCAAGTAACCTTGCATCAGTTCTTGCCATTCACCAATGGTGCATCGATCGGTTTTATCACCTCTAAAGGTGGGCGGTTCTTTAACGTCTTGATGCCTAACAATTAGGTTAAAATTTGACAGATCAGGGCTCTGAGGTGAGGGCCGTTGGGCATCCACATCATCTCTCTGAGCATTTTGCCCTGCAGATCTAAGATTTGCTGCAATCTGGTTCCCTATTTCGCTACCCAGCTGCTTCATTAAATCTGCCATTGTTTGCCACTGATTCACCTGTTCACCCCCTGGGGGGTTGTATAGTCTTTCTCTATGAGGCACCGTTGTGTCACTACTCAAACCTTGCATATTTGTACTATTGGTTGGTGGGTGAACTGGAGAAGCTGCCACATTTTGTTCTAGCATACTGTTTAATTGGGCCCCCCTCCCAATTCCAGTAGAAAGCTTCTGTGAACTTAAAACACCACTCCTTATACAAAAAGGTGTCACATTCGCAGAATCAACATCTGTTACTGACATATGTTCTTGCATTTTGTTATGTGTAAAACCGTAACTGTCCATGTTTAAGTCACACTGCGTATCTACCCCGAAGTTCTATTGGCTGGTGATGTCGATGAAGATTACTTTCCCCGGAGATCTGCGACGGCTGATCCCTTGAGATCCGGGTCACGGCACCAATTTTGTAGCGGACTTCGTCTCACACCACAAAGAACCACACGACACCACTGGCTTCGTTGGACCACGTCTGCAGTTTATTAAAAGACAGGACAGGGATTAACGGCACACAAAATCACTCTCTGTTCTTTGTTCTGTCTCGCTCAAGTCCAAAGCTGTTCTGACCATTTCTAACAATAAACTTACTACATACAGTGTCTTGTTTCACTTATTTCCATTCAAAACATGTATTAGACATCATATACAATACATCCTTAGACAAAGTCAATCAGGTAAATATATTCTCAATATAATATAATATAATATTCAATATTAATATATTTATATATACATACAATTTCATACTTTGCAAAAAGAAAAAAAATATTTCAATCTAACATTACAATGACATGTGATCGTATAGTGGTTATTTTATAACAATTACATACCTGCAGTTTATTAAAAGACAGGACAGGGATTAACGGCACACAAAATCACTCTCTGTTCTTTGTTCTGCGAGAGTTGCGAGAAGAGAGAGAAAAGTGAACCTCTGTCCCCATTAATACTATAACTGCAGCTGATTAACGACTCAAAGATGATACATAGCTACAAATACACAACTGAAAACATAAAATGATAATATACTTTATACAAGTTTAACTGCATGACATTAAGAACATAATCCACTTTTATTATTCTATTTAAGAACCAAAATTATCAGAAAAATACCGCCAATAAAAATGGCGCGGGCGGTAACTTGAATCAACTCATTAACAGCTCATTAACACAAAACTCACAATATACTGAAAAATAACGCCAAACGAACAGATTATTTGACTCAATCCAGCATCTAAACATGTCATCCACTGATATCAACCACAATTTTAACTCAATCGGATATATTTTAACTCCATGTCACAGAGCACATTTGCAACGTACCTGTCTCGCTCAAGTCCAAAGCTGTTCTGACGAGAGCGGGACGCGATTGGGCAATTCAATTAAAGGAAATGACATCACACAACATAAAATACTATACATTATTTTTAAACCAAAATACACAGTTTCTGTATAGTCCTACAAGTTTGTTAATAATGACATGTACGGTGAAACATGAAAATAAAAATAAAAAATAATTTCTTGGAAAATGTTCAGTTTGCTGGAATGGTCAAACTCAAAACACTACAAAGACAAGAGGGCAAGGGAAGCATGACACAAACAATAACAAAATAAAAGACAAGAAAACATGAACATGACAAAACCCAAACAGACCTTACGATAGGCTTTTAAGATTTTAAATTTCATGGCATCAACACATCTCAAAAAAGTTGGAACAAGGTCATGTTTACCACTGTGTGGCATCCCCTCTTCTTTTGATAACAGTCTGCAAACGTCTGGGGACTGAAGAGACAAGTTGCTCAAGTTTAGGAACAGGAATGTTGTCCCATTCTTGTCTAATACAGGCTTCTAGTTGCTCAACTGTCTTAAGTCTTCTTTGTTACATCATCCTCTTTATGATGCGCCAAATGTTTTCTATGCGTAAAAATCTTATATATCTTAATGATATCCATCCAGTTCCTACTGAAGAACGTCAAATAAACTGAAATCAAATTAAATTATAAATAATAGATATTTACATAACACTTGAGAAGGCAATAATTAAAGATGTAGAATGATTTACGGAAATACAACAGAACACAACACAGGTAATGATTGATATGTTAGCTGTTAAAGCTGGAGATGGCATGAGAGAAAATGGCATGTTTTTATGTGTAGATGTTGTAGTGCAGAGAGATCTGTAGCGTCTGCCTCAGGGGAGAAGTGCCGACAGGTCTGTGATGATGTTTCCTGTCTGTTTCTTCACTCTGGAGTTATAAAAGTCCTGAAGACTGGACAGGGTCACACCAATGATCCTTTCTGCGGTCCTAACAGTCCATTGCAGTCTTCTTAAATCTGATTCTCTGGCTGAGCCAAACCTGACAGTTATGGAAGAGCACAAAACCGACACAATAATAGCTGAGTAAAACTGTGTCATCTGTGCCTGTGGCAGGTTGAACATTTTCAGCTGACGAAGTACAACCTCTGCTGGGCCTTTTTCACAATGGAGTCTATGTGAGTGTCCCACTTCAGGTCCTGAGAGATGGTGTTGCCCAGGAACCTGAATGACTCCACTGCAGCCACAGTGCTGTTCATGATGGTAATCATTCATGTAGAGGGAGAATAGCAGTGGGGAGAGAACATAGCCCTGGGGTGCTCCGGTGCTGATGGTGCGTGTGTAGGATGTGGTTTTTCCCAGGCTGCTGCCTGTCTGTCAGGAAGCTGGTGATCCACTGACAGATAAAGCTAGGAACAGAGAGCTGTGTGGGTTTATTCTGAAGGGTTCCTGGGATGATGGTGTTGAAAGCAGAGCTGAAGTCCACAAAAAGGGTCCTTGCACAAGTCTCTGGTTTGTCCAGATGTCAGAGCTTATAGTGCAATCCCATATTGATGGCATCATCCACAGACCTGTTTGCTCAGTAAACAAACTGCAGTGGGTCCAGCAAGGGTCCAGTGATGTCATTTAAGCAGGCCAACACGAGCCTCTCAAATGACTTCATGACCACAGATGTTAAAGCAACAGGTGTGTATTCATTGAGTCCTGCGATTTTTGGTTTGTTGGGTAAAAGGATTGATGGTGGAGCGTTTGAAGCAGGAGGGGGCTTCACACAGCTCCAGGGATCTGTTGAAGATCAGTGTGAAGATGGCCGATAGCAGGACAGCACAGGCATTGAGGCTGGTAGAACCAAACAGTAGTCAGAGAGTCCCAGAGCTGCTCAGGGGACAGAGTGCTATGAGCCTTTAAAACAGTGTAAGGGCATTTCACGGGTGAGATTAGCTTTATTAAAATCACTGAGAACAATAATAATATGATAAATAATACTCAAACAATACCATGCTCCCAGTGAATGCATGAACTGATCAAAAGCAATGCAATGCTATGGAAGTGGTTTTGGATAAAAACATCTGCCAGATGCATTAATGTAAAAAGACTCCCTTTGCATTGTTTATATGTTTATGTAATAACCACAAAGCAATCTGAATCCTTATGACGGGACGGTTAGTGATCAGTCAGATCAGCACAATCCTCCGAGCTGTGGTTTTACTTCCTAAATAAAGCAGTCGAGTTCAGATTGTCTACTGTCCACAACAATCATGAATCACTGGACGCTCAAAACCGCTGCAGACTGTGTGTCACACATTAGTTCACATACAGCTCTCACTCACACCTCGGATCAAGACCACATGCGTGTGTTTCACATTTCATGTCAAAAATATAAAATATGTATTTAAATATATAGTCCTGAATGTGAGTCATATTGAATGTCTGAATTAATCAGCGTGCACAAATGATTCATATGTTCTCTGAAGTGAATCAGTTCACTGGCTGTTTTCTCTACAGTATCATAATGAACAATGCAGATATTCATAACGATAATCACCAATCTGATGGTGTTTTGCATCAGTAGTTTGACTTGCTATTAAAGGATTGGATTATTTAATGAGAAACCTAAGAGAAAACGTTTCCTCTCGCTTTCATTTCTAGAATTTAATCGCAATGAAAATCACGGGATCATTTCAGATCACACCCCTGGTTTAAAACTCAATTCTTTCTTAATTTCTGAGTGTGTGAGTGTTTCCCCTCACAGACACTGTTCTACTGTCTAATCACATGTTCATGTGAATGTCACGTACGGTGTTACAGATAACACAGGAGAGAGAACCAATTGCGGGTATGTATTTATTAAAGGGGCAATTCAAAGAATAAACAGTCCAGGCAGGGGTCGATATCCAACAAATCCAAACATAAACAAAACACGAAGACAAGGCAAGGCAAGGCAAGGCAAGATGACGGACATGAATTAACATCAACAATAAACAAGGACTCCGTCACACAAAGAACCAGCGGTATGTCTGCTTATGTCTCCTCCCCAGCCACAGAGCAGGAGAGGAATGGTTTTGAGGGAACTCGCCTGGTGGTTTTCCGGGGAACCAGGGGAGGTCGCCGAGGAGGGAGCGGTCGAGAGGAGGCTCAGCATCGCTCTCAACCATGGCCTCCCTTCGACCCGGGGTTCGTGTGGGATGGATCAGAGCCACTGTCTCACCATGGCGGACGGAGAGGGGAGAAGAAGCGCGTCCGCCATGGTGTCGCCACTGCCCATGATGGCCGCTAGTCCAGCGCCACGAGGCAGGATGGACGCCAGCACAGCTCCACAGCACAAAGTGGTCACCAGCCCAGCGCCACAGCACCAGGTGGTCGCCAGCCCAGCACCACAGCACAAGATGGCCGCTAACCCAGCGCCAATGCCCAAGATGGCCACTGGTCCAGAGCCACGGCCTAAGATGGCCGCCCGTCCAGAGTCATGGCCCAAAATGGCCGCCAATCCAGCACCACAGCACGAAATGGCCGCCAGCCCAGTACCACAGCACAAGGACTCCGTAACACAGACTCGTAGACCGGGTATAAATACACAGAAGGATAATGAGGGAACAGGAGACAGGTGGGGAACAATCAATTATCAACAAGGAGGAAGGTGACCAAATAAGGGAACAGGAAGTGATAAGGTGACAGACACCGTGAGAAAGGGGAACATCTAGTGGAAACCCAGGGACACAACCCAGACGCTGTGACAGTCACGAAATGGCCGCCAGCCCAGTACCACAGCACCATTCCTCTCCTGCTCTGTGGCTGGGGAGGAGACATAAGCAGACATACCGCTGGTTCTTTGTGTGACTGAGTCCTTCTGTCACGTACGGTGTTACAGAATACACAGAAGGATAATGAGGGAACAGGAGACAGGTGGGGAATAATCAATTACTCAACAAGGAGGAAGGTGACCAAATAAGGGAACAGGAAGTGATAAGGTGACAGACACCGTGAGAAAGTGGGACATCTAGTGGAAACCCAGGGACACAACCCAGACGCTGTGACAGTCACGAATTGGCCGCCAGCCCAGTACCACAGCACCATTCCTCTCCTGCTCTGTGGCTGGGGAGGAGACATAAACAGACATACTGCTGGTTCTTTGTGTGACGGAGTCCTTCTGTCACGTACGGTGTTACAGAATACACAGAAGGATAATGAGGGAACAGGAGACAGGTGGGGAACAATCAATTAATCAACAAGGAGGAAGGTGACCAAATAAGGAAACAGGAAGTGATAAGGTGACAGACACCGTGAGAAAGGGGGACATCTAGTGGAAACCCAGGGACACAACCCAGACGCTGTGACAGTGAATGTGTGCTGGAGTTAATGTATCTGTACTAATGTCACAACTCTTCGTGTTCATTTACTGCGTGACTGAAGCGTTTCTCTGTCTCTATCCTAAATCTCCTCTATTTTGATGTCTGCTTCCATGGAAACCAGAAATGCACTTTTGGAATGTCTAGAAACACACACAGAGAGAGAAACATGTTAGAACAGGTACCATGCTTCGATCTAAAGAGATATGTAACTGTACCACACAAATAATGTTTTCACTGTATTTGTGCTAAGGTTATTATGGTCAGAAAAATAAATTAAAATAAAACTATTTAACAAAACAAAAAAAGTCTTAATATCTTATGAGGTAAGTAAATTGGTCTTGTTTCAATGATTTTTGATAAAAAAACAAGACAAAAAAAAAACAAGACGAGGAAGGATAGTTCACTCAAAAATGAACAATGGCTAAAAAAAGGGCTCACTCTCAGTTTGTTTCTTCACCTGGTTTGTAGAAACGTTGCATCAGTGTCTCATCAATGGATGCTCTGTAGTAAATGGGTGCCGTCAGAATGAGAGCAAACAGCTGATAAAAACATCACAATAATCCACAAGTAATCCAGTCCATCAGTTAACATCTGGAGAAGACAAAAGCTGAAACAAGTCCAGCATTAAGACGTTTTTAACTTCAAACCATTGCTTCCAGCTAAGATACAAGTCCTCTATCCACAAAATGACTTGCTTTATTTCTGGTTGAACTGTTCATTAAAAATCAGATTTGTTTGCAATGTCTTAACGAATCTCTTTTCAGTGGTTTTAACAGGAAGTTCAAACATTTGATCATCACAATGATCAAACTAGACAGAATTATATACAAATCTAATTGAAATTTCAATTTGGACATTTCATTTTTCAACACTCTTCTGAGTGTTTGTGCACAATCTACCCATGATTCTTGCACATTTACTGCTCCAGCAGGTGAAAACACTGAACCAGAATCATTCATCTCTGAAGCACAAATGCTTTAACACTTATTGTGAAAGTGGTTTGATCAGATCACAAGGACTAGTGAGGACTGAACCAAGTTAACTATTCAGTCTTCAGAACAGGAACAGGGCTTTAAAACCAAAATCTTTCTCTTTTTCTTTCAATATATCGTTCCGACAGCAGAGAGGAACGATGAATGATAAGAATTATTACAACAAAGAGGAAAATGTTGCGCAACTATATTGAGAAAGGCGATGCAAGCACAGACAATAATCCAGTTTCAATATCAGATCAGCTACAAGCAGATGTTTTACAGAAAATGGACCAGTGTTTCATCACTTCCCATTGATAAAACACCAAGCTGCTTCATTGATATGAACACACACACAAACGTCAGATTTAGTTCATGTACATTAGCTTCAAAAGCCAACAAGACTGCATTTATATGATCAAAATACAGTAAAAATCAGGGAGAATGGTGATCCTGATAAACCCAAATGCTGAAAAAACAAACTGGAATTGCTAGTATGCTATCGTTTATTATTTATTTGTAATTCATAATTCATTTACACTGCTGAAACTACAGCTTAAACCAGCCTATATGGACTCCCAATCTGACTAACTTCAAGTTTTATTCATACTTTTACCCAAATTAAATAAGCAAGCATTTTCAAATTTAAACAAGACACAATACAAAATCAACAAAAAGTGTCTAAAGCCATGTAAACCCAACCAACAGATCAGAAGACTAAGAAAACAGTAAACCAGTTCAGGCCGTGTTAAGATGTTTTTCTAAAGTGTTATTTTAATATAGTTTTATATTATACATTTTTTTAAGTAACAAAAGTACTCTTAAGGTTTCATCTTATTGTTAGTTAACTATAATAACCTGGTTTGGATCTGTGAGATACTTTAACAGTTTTTATTACTATTTTGAAAATTTTAAAACAGTTTTTAGTAGTTTTGATGTGGGTTTTATGTCTATAGTTATTATTATTATTATTTTTCTAAATTGTATGGTTTAGATGAATTTGATTTAAAGTAACAAAACTTTATTTTTATGGTTTTAGTTTTGGATTTCATGAACTATAATTAACCCTAGCATGGATCTGTGACTTACAGTACTGTCTTGTTTCTTTCTGAAATGATCTGAAATGAGATGGAATTAAACACACAGTACACACGCAATAAAATCTGGTTCTGATTTTCATGATTTATGTCTGTCATATGAGTTACACAACACAAACCCAGATGAAACACTACACATGTTGGAGATCAGAGCCGTCTGTGACCCAGAAAACAAGCCCAACAAGATCATATCTGATTTCCATTAAGTTTCAGTCAGTTTTATTTCATGTGAAGAGGTTTTTCCCAACACATACTGATTTACAGAATTGACCAAAAATCTCCAACAAAACAAAAGAGATGTTTGTGAGGTTTGAAACAAGTTTCTCTGCTGGGTTTGAACATGATTATTTTGAGTACTTCATCTTAAACCATAAATGTAAAATTAAAATAATGTATTTTAAAATACACTATAAAAACAAATAAAAATCAATTAATAATAAACACAAAATGTAAAAATGTAAATAAAAATGTAAAATAAATCAAATAAAAATAGAAAAAGAAAAAGAATCCGTGTGAGTGCTGCCTTCTAGTGCTCAAGATCTGAACACAAACCACGTGATCTTCTGCAGCGCGTGGTTAGTTGTGACCCACGTGGTTTATATAAATACATAATAATAATTATAATAATAACACAGCACAAAACAACATGTATTGGTCTTTATACGGACATACTGTCTGTGTCCACGTAACTGAACTGCATCATTTAGTTTGATTAACTTGAATAAAGCTTTTAATTAGTAATTTAATCTAATCAGTTAGGCTACACCCATTACCTCCTCAATATTAGGGGCTAGTTGTCACACCTCTCGATGTTTAAACACGATCAAATAATCTGTAAGTAACCGGGGCCTGTTTCATTAACAACTTTACCAAATAAAACAGCTTTATTTCACTTAGTCTGATTTATTGCCAGTTGAATAGGCTAGTTTCAAAATAAGTTTCTTTACGTCTGTCGAAATGGTCACGTGCACAAATAATTCCCTAAACATTTGCTAAAAAGCTCTTCTGATATATTTGCAAGCTTTCTTTTTTAAATACATGTCACCAAGACAAAAATGAGAGTTATAGCATGGTAGCTCGAATCTGGAAATAGACTGGATTCACTTGGATTGACGACATTTGGTAACACTGTGCCTATATATATATATATATATATATATATATATATATATATTTGAATATCAATTTATGTCTAGGAAAAACTTGAACGTCTTGAAACTAAAGGGCTTTTGAGCATTTCAGACATGACACTGTAACATGAATCCATTATGTCTTTCAAATGTTTTTATTGCTCAAATCTTCTTTAAAGAGAAGCTAGACATCAAATGTTTCATATTCACCCATCCTCTAATAAACATCGAGAATAAAAGAACAGAAGCAAGAACAAACGATCACAGATGCTCGAATCCATGAACCAGGACAGATATTTATGGGCTGAAATATGTGCCACTAGAAACTGAATTTGAATTGCTAAACTTGAATAATTGCATTGAATAACTGAATTTGAATAACCTAATTTGAAAGTGTATTGTTTAATTTGAATCATTGCATTGAAAATCTGAATCTGAATTGTATAATTTGAAAGTGTATTTATTCAAAAACTGAATCTGAATTGTAGCCGAATAAAATTTGTCCAATAAAATTTGATCCTCACTTAAAAATAAACTCTCGATATATCTTCACATTCACTTCTCACAATTCAGATTCAGTTCTCAAATTCAATTTCAAGTTACTGAGACAGACATCCGGGTAGTTGGAGGATGAAGGAAGAGCAATCGAGCACAGATCGATAGATCGCGTTCATTGGCGCACAGGAGCCAATCAGCACCTACGTTTTGAAGCAAAGTACGTACCCACCATGAAACAAGGAAGAAGTGCTTGCCTTGCCGACTGACTTGACCACCATGGATCCGGTGTGATAAGAGATCACGAGGTCATTCCACCAGCTGGGCACAGTCTAGGAAAAGGTCAGTGAGAGTGATTTTGAACTTCTTTGGGATGGCACCACGAGGTGTCGTTCACTTGCAAAGCGCAAACTTCTGGAGGGCACATAAGATTTAACCAGTGAGTTTTGGTTTGTTGGTGCCGTGCCAGTGGTCGTAATAAGTGTAATAATTAATTACGTTGTTATATATGGTTTTGCTTACAGGCAGTTAATGTACTGTAATTACTGATTGTCTATTATTTAAGAAACTATCATACAGTAATTATCACACTATTTAAATTATGATGACAGAAATTACAATTGTAATTGAGTTTAACACATATAACACAGTACATAAAAAGGACATTATAATAATAATTCTACTTATTTTTTTTATTTTTTTTTTACATATAAATGTTCAAGCAATATGCACACTATCAATGTAAGCCATTTATACAGTTTTCGAAATACATAACATTTCAAAGAATCTTTACAGAAAGACATACTGTTGTGTCTATATGGTCAAAAACACCCTCACTATTTTAATAGTTGGTGCTAAATGCTTTAGTCTTCATACATACAGCAAGCAAGCCATAGGCAACAGTGGTTAATAAAGAAAAATCTGCAAGATGTAGATAATGGAGTAAAAAACCTTTGGAGAAACCAGACTAATCAAAAACACTGGGGACCAGTTCTCCTCTGTATATTCAGTTTGAACATTTGGTACAATGTCAATAGTAGTTAACAGTGTTACTGCATTGATTCAGCTGTAAGGTTAAAGGTTAATTGTGCTATGTACAGGCAGTAACATTGTTTTCTCTGTGGCCCAGGTGATGCAGGCAGTGTTAGTGAAGAGTTCTAAGGTGCAGTCATCCATCAATGAATTCTTGCTGTTTTGCTGAAACTGGAAACAGTTCATCCTATGTGAAGTCCATTGTGGAAGATTGGGGAATCATCAGTCTCAACTAGCTCCAGAGTGTCTCGGGACAGAGCTTCTGTGGTAAAGAAAAATATAAAAATGTTTAGGAACTGTAATATAATAACAATAATTATTTCCTCTCTGCCGGTGTAATATACAGTACAGTATGCTGGAAGACTTTCTTGACATCATGCAGAACGGGGTCAGAAGACATCAGAAGCAGGAATCATCAAAAATCATTGTTAACCGTAGAGCATCGGTTTACAAATCTTTCAAAATCAAGTTATGATTTATGTGTATGTTGTTATAAAAACAATTAAACAGACATAAATGTAATCTGTTCAACTCAGTCTATTTTGCATTCAAACATTGCTTTAAATTCTTTCACCTTCCTCTTGTTTCTCAGAAACTGTGGTGTATGTACGTGAATTATTCTTTCTCTTGTGTGTTAGTATTTGCATATTTTTGCCATTTACTTTTTTGTTGCTTCTGTAGGGTCATTGCTTACAGGTGATCCCTGGATTCTTTGACATGATATGAGGTACTTGGCCCCAAAAGTTTAAGAGTCTTAGGTTATATAAATTTGAAGGAGAATATAGAAGCGTACAAACCTAGAAATGCTCACTTTTGTTTTGAAGTTGAAGGAATGAAGTCAGCTTTGCTGAAATGACAAAACACAAGAATGAAATATAATGTAAAAATGTGTACAATAAACTCAGTACAGAAGCCACATATAAAAGTTTAAGTTAAAAGGTGGACTTTTGAGAGAAAGTAATTTTGCTATGGTCAGGACAAACTGATCAATAATAATCATATGGGAACAGTGACAACCAAAAAAAAACCTTTGTACTGTTGAAAATAAATGTATATCACACAGCACAGTGAGCCTTTATGGTAACAGCTCAGTCAATTTAAAAAGCATTAAATCTAACTGGTCAATGCATTAATCCATTGGTGGGGAGACAGATGCTTGGAGGGATAGATCTAACTAAAATGCGACAATATATTGACTTTTTTTATTGACTAAAAAAATATACTAAAGTTTGATGTTGGGCACTGGGCCCAACAGGACCATGGGAAGGTATTGCATCTGTGAGCAAATATGTTGAATTGACTACTTCTGAGTTGTCTCCTTGTCAAAACATAGTGAGACATACAAGCTTACTACTCTCTCTCTCCCTCTTAGTAAGCAGTACCCTGACAATGACAATCACGAGGAGTAGTTATCGTAAATAATCACGCTGAAGACATGACCAGTCTACTTGGCGGCAACAACATTTTCACCGGAGGAAGAGGCAAATGCTTAGAAATAATAAACGCCAAGCAAAGATGTTGTTACCAGAGCTAGTACATAACCACAAAAACGTGGGATAATAGCTACTGTGTTTGCAACACATCGAGAAAGATGTAATTTCCCCCGTTTCTACAAAACAGCTACACCATTAAACTAAAGATCGTTAGATCGTGAAAAAAAAAATTGTCATTACCATATTTGTCCCAGGCGGATCCATGGTGGTCAAGTCAGTCGGCAAGGCAAGCACTTCTTCCTTGTTTCATGGTGGGTACGTACTTTGCTTCAAAACGTAGGTGCTGATTGGCTCCTGTGCGCCAATGAACGCGATCTATCGATCTGGGCTGGATTGCTCTTCCTTCATCCTCCAACTACCCGGATGTCTGTCTCAGTAACTTGAAATTGAATTTGAGAACTGAATCTGAATTGTGAGAAGTGAATGTGAAGATATATAGAGAGTTTAACTTTAAGTGAGGATCAAATTTTGTTGGACAAATTTTATTCGACCACAATTCAGATTCTGTTTTTGAATAAATACAATTTCAAATTATACAATTCAGATTCAGATTTTCAATGCAATGATTCAAATTAAACAATACACTTTCAAATTATGTTATTCAAATTCAGTTATTCAATGCAATTATTCAAGTTTAGCAATTCAAATTCAGTTTCTAGTGGCACATATTTCAGCCCATAGATATTCACCTGCTGGAAATACTGCACTGAAGTTTCCTCCTAAAACCTCTCGGAGCTGTGTGTGTTGGTGTCTTCAGAGCAGTATCTCCTCGCATCGATGTGTGTGTGTTTAACTGCAGTCGATGTTGAGCTGCTTCAGCGATGTGCAGTGGCAGACTGGGACAGTCAATCAGGCCGGGAATCTGACTCACCTCAGGCCACATCTGTTGCTGCAGTCACCACACAATTCATGTGTCCACCAGACTGATAAACTCTTTAGCTCTTTCAGTGGTTTGAATTGGGTTATAATTAAAGAATAAATCAAAATCCTTAGACTGTGAACAGCAAAATAATCAAATGGAGTATCAAGAAGTATCAAGGCATTCACTGTCTCTATCATCTTTCCCTGAATCCCTCTCTCTCTCACTCTGCACATTGAGTTTCTCTGCAATATGAAATAAGCACTTTCAATAATCTATATTGATTATGCAGCCATCAATTGTATGTCCCAATGATCACAGTCCTACTACTGATGACCTTATAAATCATAAAAGCACATATTTTTAAGAGTATAGCCAGCATGTTTAGTTTTGCTAATAGCTTAAACTTTAGGTTCCTGCTCTGACTCAAAAGCTGAACTGTCCACCCTCTCTTGGTTTATTTTATTTATTTATATTTATTAAATAGATTTTATCTATTGTAAGTCGCTTTGAATGAAATCGTCTGTCTGCCAAATGATAATGTAAATATTAGGGTTGAACAGTTCAACTTTTTCACTGTTCGGTTTGTTTCACGGTTTTAGAGTCAAAGCGGGTTCGCGAATCATTTGAGTCAGTTCGGGAGTTCGTAGCGGGTTCGCGAATCATTTGGGTCATTTTGGGGATCGCAAATCATTTGAATCAGTTCGGGAGTACGGAGTCATTTTGGGGATCGTAAATCATTTGAATCAGTTCGGGAGTTCGGAGAGGGATCGAATCATTTGAGTCAATTCGGGTGTTCATAGCGGGTTCGCGAATCATTTGAGTCATTTTGGGGATCGCAAATCCTTTGAATCAGTTCGGGAGCTCAAAGCGCTTTCGCGAATCATTTGGGTCATTTTGGGGATCGCAAATCATTTGAATCAGTTCGGGAGCTCAAAGCGCTTTCGCGAATCATTTGAGTGATTTTGGGGATCGCAAATCATTTGATTCAGTTCGGGAGTTCAAAGCGCTTTCGCGAATCATTTGAGTCATTTTGGGGATTGCAAATCATTTGAATCAGGTCGGGAGTTCAAAGCGCTTTCGCGAATCATTTGAGTCATTTTGGGGATCGCAAATCATTTGAATCAGTTCGGGAGTTCAAAGCGCTTTCGCGAATCATTTGAGTCATTTTGGGGATCGCAAATCATTTGAATCAGGTCGGGAGTTCAAAGCGCTTTCGCGAATCATTTGAGTCATTTTGGGGATAGCAAATCATTTGAATCAGTTCGGGAGTTCGGAGCGGGTTCGCGAATCATTGGAGTCATTTTGGGGATCGCAAGGCTTACGGAACGGACCCGTATCGGCGTCCACTTGCGCGCAATGACGGATCCGAAACGAAGGCGAATCGCGGACCCACCGTTGCTCCGCACTGCATCCGCGATTAAAACCTTACCTCCACGGCGGTCCGTTTGGGACCATTTTCAAAATCCCTTCTGTTCTTGCTGTAGGATAAAATAGGATAAACTAAATTGTAATATAAAACATTATGCCTTGTAAGATAAACTATCACTATGTCTAGCCTAGGCTACTACAGCAATATAAACCTAAGCTTAATTCTGCATTGCCTTGCATTTTTAACCGAACAATATTGTAAATAAGCCTAACAGAAAAGTTCCAATACAAGACAGAAATTTACTGTACAAAAATAATCACTACTCAATGGAAATATAAAATTGACATTTGCATTTATGGAGTTATAGGTTATAGCCTATTCAGTTTTTGTTAAGTAGCCTATGTTGGCTAGGCTAATCTACATTCATTTTATGGTCAAAACCTAATTTAATGCTTTATACTGTAGGCCTAGGTCGGTGCAAACATAAAGATATTTGATCTATTAGACCACAAACTAGTGAACGACAAGAGGTTCGATAAAAAGATGGTTTATTGTTTAAATATTTCTTTTCCTCTGTTTGTGTGGATGGAGGCGGGACACGTCTCCTCGTTGCCCGATCTGCTGCCAGGTTGAACACCTGATTGTGTGCTTGGTGACCTCTGCATCCGTGGCTGACCGCGTCACAGTGTTTTTCCTCACAGCACCTGTAATCAGACACACAGATATGTTTATGTTTATGATATGTAGCATCCAAAGCCAAGTATGCTTACACAATACAATATTTGAGATAGGTATGCAGGGGCGAAAATTTCATCTAAATCTTGGGGGGGACAATAAACATAAAATTTCTCATGAGCAAGTTTTGAAGGGGACACCAATAAAACAGGCAAAATTGTACTTAAGGATATGTGAACAGAGAGGAAAACCTTACTACTATTGCATGGAGACCGTTCCATTATCCTTCTTCTCAAAGTTTCTTTCTGGTTCATTGAAGCTGACTAAATTGACCAAAACATTTTTTTTTGCAATGTTTTTGAAGTTGTTTACACAATCAAGCCACCAAAATACAATGGAATTTGAACTTAACTTCAACTTTTATTTATTTGTATAGCACATTTAATAGCAATGTTGTTATTTCACAGTTATAATTAAAACATGCATATATAAAAACATTTGCCATGCCTAGCAAAATGAAGGCATACACACTCTTAGACATACACCCTCACACAACTGTATAGTGAGATCGGTATAGACGTGAAAGAGAGGGGAAAAAAACAAAAAATAATTATTTATTATGTCAGTGACTGATTTGTTCAAAAAGTGGATTCACTCAGTTAGGAAACACCTCCTCAGTGTGTTTCTCAAAATTAGTGCTGTTACTGCTGTAGCTTAGTTTTCAACTTTTTTCGTTGGTGAAATAGTGCTAAAACAGGCAATATGGTGCCTAAAATGCACTTAATATTAACCTCTTGTTTATTAAACTTTTATAAAAATCAAAATCAATTTTTTTAGCTAATATCTGGAGAACAACTGCACTCTTAGTATGATGTTACATTAGATTAACTATATTAAATGAAATAAACCGACCAGTGGCGGATCGTGGATTTTAAAATAGAGGAGGCAAACTGTATTGGTCTGGGGATCCCTGACGATTGTTATTATTATTATTTGCTTAACCACTTTGTAATGATGTACAAACTTCATAATCATCGGGAAGAAGGAGGCGGGAACCGGCGGACAACCAAATGATATTTTAATGACAAAATAAAGACAAAACAGCGTGTCAGCCCTTCACGAACGACTGACGCGCACAAATAAAAAGCAAACACAACTAAAACCCAGGCCTAGTCCTCTCTCGTCCTTCACTGTCGTCGCTCCGGTTTTATATCCCTCCATCTCCTCCGTGGTTCTCGCTCCTGTTCCCACGTCCCTCCGCCCCGCCCCACTCGTCACATACCCCCATCGCCCCTCGGAGGCCGGGGGGTACCCTCGAGACTGCCTCCCTCCGAGGGGACCGCTCATGGGGACCTGCGGGAACCTGGGGGTAGGACACACGAGGCGAGAGAAAAGGAGATGGAAGGAGGAGCGACAGAGACGAGAGAGGGGAGAGAGGTTCCCAGACGGACTGCTGCTCGGCCCTCCACCAGCTGGGCGATCTCCTCCGCGGTGCCTGGCGGTGGCACTGGACGGCCGCCAGCGGACGGCACGAAACCCCTCCACTGCCCGGTGGACGGCGACGGCTCCTCCGGTTTTGGGCAGCCGGCAGGAGTCCCCCGATCCCTGCTCCTCGCCGTTCAGGCGGATGGCAGCAGGCTCCGGCCCCCTGGCGAACGGCGCCGACTCCTCCGCTCCCTCACGGACGGCAGCCGCCCTCCTAATCGCGGGCGGCCGGCAGCGAGCTCGCCCGTCCCCGGCAACTCACTCCAGCCCACCGCCTCAAGCGTCCATGGCGGCACACTTCAGCAACGCGTCCCTCCTTCTCCCGGGCCTCGGCACCACTGTAATGATGTACAAACTTCATAATCATCGGGAGGAACGAGGCGCACCCGCACTAGTCTAATCTAACGTACAAGACTTGTATATGTGTACACTATGGGTGTGTAAGACGTTATTAAACAAGCTAGGTAAATGCCTGTATAAAACAAGGGTAAACGGTATAATCGTTAACAGCACAGACTATCGGTGACAAAAGTAAATTGGTACACAATAATATTTTTGGACACGATTTAATAATGACTCAGCATCATCTATATAAAAGAGAAAATTAAATATTTTTGACATTTGAGCAGTGGGTAAACTCCATTTACTTGCATTTAGTCCTGGTTTACATTACATTTAGTCATTTAGCTGATGCTTTTATAAAAGCGACTTAACATTCAAGCTATATGTTGCAGCAGAGACCTTAGGTGTTAGGTTAACATCCCAAAATCAACACTAAATAAAAAAACTGAAACTGCATTCATCAGTGTATTATAATTATTATGGAGATCCAAGATAAATGTACACGAGCAAAGCTATCAGAAGCACCAGGCAGCCAATACGTTTGCATGCATTTACTTTGAGAACATGATGGGCCTGTTGCCCACACCTGGGGTGCGTTTCTCTTGACATGACAATCCACTGTGATTCCAATCCCTAAACTTCCACCGTAGTTGCATTTTTATGCAAAAGTGCAGGTACGCCACTGTTTCACCCCAAGACTGTGCCGGACGTTGGCATCTCCACTTTCTAGAAGTGCACCTATGGTCAACACTGTTTACAGTGACGGCCACAAACTGAAGGAATCAGACGGAGGGAGTCTCACAGCAATTTTGAAGATTTACTGCATGTCAAAAAGTAGGCTTTTTATTATTATCATTATTGCACTGCGTGATAGTTAACAGGAATATTTTTAGTAGCCTACCCTACAAAGAGGGTAACGCTTTATAATAACGTTCAGTTGTAAGTCAGTGGTTAAATAATGATGAACTAATCAGTTACAAAACATTCGTAAATGATTAGCAAGTGATATACTATCATTTTATGTATGTTTTGTAAATTCTGTTCCAAGTCATTTGCAAATGTCTTGTACATGATTAACTATCAGGGTTAGCACAGATTCTGTCAAATGAAATTCCAGGACTCTCAAGGACCTTTCAAGCACTACTTGTTTGGATTTCGATCAGCACTTATCAAACATCTAACAAATATCTTCATTTTTTAAACTCAAATTACATATACAGTATATCATGGCATCTGATGTTTCACTGTCAGACTTGGGGAATCCTCTTAACCATTGAGAAGATACTGGAACAGATTTATAGATGATCGACCTGAAGAATGAAAGCTGTATTATATACTTATATACTTAATATCATGCTCATAGCCATGTGAAAACACTCTTTATCTCAGACGGGGTGCAGCGTTAATTGTGTAAAATTATTTTGATATTGAAATCATATATTTTTTTAATACTTTTAATTAGCGATGCACCGATACCACATTTTGCAGAACAAGTCTGATACTTTTATTTTTTATTCTAAACAATACCGATACCGTAAATGTAACCAATCCCTGAATTTTCACTGCATTTGTAAATTATAAATGTATTAGTAGATAAACCAAAAGAATTTAAATCATATTAGTTGGCTTAATTTGTTCATGAAATATACGTTTCTTTTAGTTATTTGCATGCTTAATTAATTGTATGAGCCTCTGTTACTTTCACTGTTCATTCTATTGCTCGATCATATTTTATCTTTCAATTAGGCGCTCTGTCAAAATGTTGACATTCCCTTTAGCACAGCTACATCTAGTGGATGCATAACACAAACCCAGTCAAACGTTTGACTGCAGTATCTTCTATTCTATGTGCCTTATAATCCGGAGCGCCCTATATATGAAAACAGTTCTAAAATAGACCATTCATTGAAGGTGCGCCTTATAGTGCGGAAAATACGGTACTTGGATCACACCCTCATGGACCTGTGCCACCTTTACAATAATAATGATGGACAATCAATGAACCTAATGGCACCACCCAGTAAGAAAACTCACCACTCTCTGTGGAGCTGGGCCATTTGACGGTTCCTTTAGAAACATTTCAAATGCCTCCACGGCCTCCAGTTGTTCCAGGGGAAACTGGATATGTTGGTCTGCAGGTCAGGCTTGAACAGGCTTCCTCTGCTGTCTGCATGTTGAGGGCTGGTGCGGGGGGTGGAGGGACTGCCATTCCTGGGCCATAGTGAGGTGGGCGGTGTGTGAGAGGGGGACATTTTTTTTTATTAAATGGTAGTAATCTTTTAACCATGACTGATAATACACACAGGACCTTTCTATTCACTAATATTTCCTGAAATCAGTCCCGACCTTGAGTAACTCTCCGCATGTTAAATGCAGGTGTTGGGAGTTGAGGTGGTGAAGGGAATTGCTGTCCTTCACTGTCCTGTTAATTGGTATTAAATGGTTGTGATCTGTTAACCATGGAAGGCTGCGAGGCGAGCAAGTTACAGGGCCAAACAAAGGCAAATAAAAAAATCTCTTGTCATGCTGAACATGAATTTGGTATAAACTACCTACTTCAACCCCATGAATGGATTGAAATTGAAAATCTGAGATGGTAATGCAGATGCAGTCTATTGATTTGAAACAGAGTGACCATTGCTGTGTTAATATAGATGGGGCCACTGTATTCAATATTATTTCGGAGAACAGTTTTTATCTAGACAGTTTTCTCCAGGTTGAGGAGTAGTTACTCTGCAAGATGATGGAGCTGAAGGAATGGATACAAGGAGAGGGGAATATCTTTAGCACTAAGAATGATAACCATATCTCTAATATTAATATTATGATTTGTTATTTCAATGTTAAGAGATTATTCCTTACTCTTCCAGTGCAATTGGCTTGGGGATGAGGCTTCAACTGATACACCAGGCAAGCTGGAAGGTCGTGGCATCCTCAGAGATGCAAAGTCACCATTTTCTGGCTCTTCTTCACTCTCATCAGAGTCCCCAAAACGATGGCTGTTAAGTAACCATTATGGTTATTGCAATCCCAAAATTAAATTCATCTTAAAATATAATTTCCCCTGGCATATTGAGGGATAATATGTCATCTCATATTTTGAAAACATGAAATTATGGGTGTAGTGTATGGAAAAATACCAACTTTTTGAGATACTTAAAGCAAATGGTCATCCAGAGTAATATAAGTCATAGTCAGAAGTCAGTAGTCAGCTATATTTTTAGAATTTTTAACGTGAACTGATTGTTTAGACTGATTGATTTGATTTGTTTTTACTTTGTTTTTTTTCCATTTAGTGGAGGAGGGGTGTGTCATGTCCATATCAGTCATGTCTGTCCTAATTTGATGAAGTCTTTTCTGAACGTCTACACGTGTCCTTTGCCTTAAGGTTGATAAGGAGACAGGCTCTGTCACGGCCGGGATCCAATGAGGCACGGAGATAGAACCAATTGCGAGTAAGTCTTTTATTAAGGGGTAATCCAAAAAGCATAAACAGTCCAGGCAGGGGTCAATAGGAAACATCCATCCAAAACATAAATTAAACAAGAAGACAAAGCAAGGGCACGAACTGACGGACATGAATAAACAACGACTCCGTGACACATACTAAGACAGACCAGGTTATATACACAAGGAGAGACAAACGCTAATGGGAAACTGACAGGGTGTGATGATAGGTAATTAGTGACAGCTGGGTGCAATAATTAAGCAGGGACGTGAGGAATGTGATTAATGAAGTGAAAGACACCGTGGGAAAAGAGGACATCTAGTGGACACCCAGGGAACACAACCCAGACACTGTGACAATACCCCCCCTCTACGGAGCGGCTCCCAGACGCTCCACGACAAGACACAACACAGAGACAAGGAGGGAGGCGGACAGGTGGAGGCTCAGGGAGAGGGACGGAGGGCCAGAAAAAAAATGGGGAACAGATACCAGAAGTGTAGACACAAAACAGAGAGACCAGGAGGGAGGAGGACCGGAGGAGGTTCCGGGGGAGGGACGGAGGGCAAGGCTCACAGAGGGGAACAGGCAGAAAACCTAACAGAAAACAAGAAACACAAAACATAAGTCCATAAGGACATCACGTGGTGCCCACCAGGGCAGAACAGAAGACCACCACAAACGTGTGATCAGGGCGGAAGCCCCCCCAGGGCGGAGCAGAAGACCACCACATCCTTGTGGTCGAGGCCGGAGTTCCCCAGGGCGGAGCGGAAAACCACCACAACCGTGTGGTCAGGACGAATGCCCCCCAGGGCGGAACAGAAGACCACCACGTCCTTTTGGTCGAGGCCGGAGTTCCCCAGGGCTTCCGCCCTGACCACAGGAGTGTCCACTGGAACCTGACTCAACTCTGGAGGGTCAACAGGAACCTGACTCGACTCCGGAGGGTCAGCTGAGACGGTAATCCCGTGCAGCGGCGCTGGGCAAGCAGCCACCTTGGGCCATGACTCTGGACAGGCGGCCATCTTGTGCTGTGGTGCTGGGCTGGGGACCCTCTTGTGCTGTGGCGCTGGACCGGTGGCCAACTTGGGCATTGGCGCTGGGTTAGCGGCCATCTTGTGCTGTGGCGCTGGATTGGCGGCCATCTTGGGCCGTGGCTCTGGACCCGTGGCCAACTTGGGCATCGGCGCTGGGTTAGCGGCCATCTTGTGCGGTGGCACTGGGCTGGCAGCCATCTTGTGCTGTGGCGCTGGATTGGCGGCCATCTTGGGCAATGACTCTGGACGGGCGGCCATCTTGGGCCGAGGCTCTGGACCGGTGGCCAACTTGGGCATCGGCGCTGGGTTAGCGGCCATCTTGTGCGGTGGCACTGGGCTGGCAGCCATCTTGTGCTGTGGCGCTGGATTGGCGGCCATCTTGGGCAATGTCTCTGGACAGGCGGCCATCTTGGGCCGTGGCTCTGGACCGGTGGCCAACTTGGGCATCGGCGCTGGGTTAGCGGCCATCTTGTGCTGTAGTGCTGGGCCGGCGGCCATCTTGTGTGGTGGCGCTGGATTGGCGGCCATCTTGGGCCAGGACTCTGGACGAGCGGCCATCTTTGGCATTGGCGCTGGGTTAGCGGCCATCTTGTGTTGTGGTGCTGGGCTGGCAACCACCTGGTGCTGTGGCGCTGGGCTGGCGGCCATCTTGGGTTGTGGCGCTGGCTCAGCAGCTGTGACGTGAACAGTCTTAGGGATCTCTAGGATCTTTGACAGCTTGGAGAAATAATCCAAGAATGAGTCCGCGGCCATCTTGGGCGTTGGCGCTGAGCTGGCGGCCATCTTGCACCGTGGCGCTGGACTGGTGACCACCTTGTGCTGTGGCGCTGTGCTGGCGTCCATCCTGCCTCTTGGCGCTGATCTAGTGGCCATCATGGGCAGTGGCGCCACCATGGCGGGCGTGCACTTCTTCTCTCCTCTCTGTCCGCCATGGTGAGATGGTGGCTCTGACCCATTCCACACGAGCCCCGGGTCGAAGGGAGGCCATGGTTGAGAGCGATGCCGAGTCTCCTCTCGACCACTCCCTCCTCGGCGTCCTCCCCTGGTCCCCCGGAAAACCACCAGGCGAGTTCCCTCAAAACCGTCTCTCTCCCGCTCTGTGGCTGGGGATGAGACATAGGCAGACATACCGCTGGTTCTTACCGTGACGGAGTCGTTCTGTCACGGCCGGGATCCAATGAGGCACGGAGATAGAACCAATTGCGAGTAAGTCTTTTATTAAGGGGTAATCCAAAAAGCATAAACAGTCCAGGCAGGGGTCAATAGGAAACATCCATCCAAAACATAAATTAAACAAGAAGACAAAGCAAGGGCACGAACTGACGGACATGAATAAACAACGACTCCGTGACACATACTAAGACAGACCAGGTTATATACACAAGGAGAGACAAACGCTAATGGGAAACTGACAGGGTGTGATGATAGGTAATTAGTGACAGCTGGGTGCAATAATTAAGCAGGGACGTGAGGAATGTGATTAATGAAGTGAAAGACACCGTGGGAAAAGAGGACATCTAGTGGACACCCAGGGAACACAACCCAGACACTGTGACAGGCTCAGTCTATCTATTCATTTTTGTTCTAAAAGAGAAATTTCAAGAGAGACCGGTTGCAATCAGGTGTGTAAAATGTATGATTGTTTCTAATGTTGTATTTAAATAAATATATTGTTGAATGGTGGTGTTGTCTGTTTCATTGCTACACACTAGACGAGAAGAGAGAAACTTCTATTAGTAATTATTTTATATTATATGATTAAAAAAAGGTTTATCAAATATAAATCAAGTAATGAAGATCATAGACATAATACAAAACGTTTTGATTAACATTTTATTTCATAGGCTAGGTATGGGTCGATTATAGCCATAAGCCACGCCCATTTCGGCGGGCTCTGACGTGCCAGGGCGGGAAGTGCCCTGATTGGTTCAAGCGTCTGAGGCGCCTCGCCATAGGTTAGTGCCAGTTGCTGCAGCACAGCCAATGAACGCGCTAGACGCTCATTTGTGCCGCTTTACTACGTCACATAAAATTTTGCTTCAAAATTCTCGATAAAAGGAGTTTTCCCATAACGTAATACGAGAGAACTCTCGAAACACAAATTTAATTGAGAAGGGCCATAACACTTGTCTATTGTTGTCCTTCTGTTAGTTTAAAGGTGCCATCTGTCATATCTGGCAAAAAAATCAAGTCCTACTCCACATTCCATACCAGATGGGGGCAGTATGCCTCAATAAAGTGAATTGGTCTACTCTAGAGTAACAAACGAGAAACGGCATAGTCTCTATGCTCTGCCCCTACCTTCACAACAACCCTAGAGCATAGCTGAAGCGTATAAGACAGCGGTTCTCGATTGCATTCCTCGCGCCCCACTGCTCTGCACATTTTGTACGTTTCTCTTAGCGCTTCAGACATTTGTTCTATTCGAACATAAGTGCCCTGCGAAGTGGACATCACAGGATATTCAGCCATGATTCCAGTTTGAAGCGAACGTAGCTATATGTTCCAATCAAAGTGCATTGAAGTGTGCAAGACGTGAATTTAAATTGTATCGATTTACAGAGGTATATGATGTCACAGTTGTCCATGTTTAAAGACGCTGCACAGCACAAATCAGTGAATGAATGTTTCGATGTGAGGTAAACTTCAACAGATTTCCCCTGCTCAGAGAGTAGGGAGCAATGAACATTTGAAAAACAGTTCATGCACGGAGTTTATTTCTAACGAGCTGATTATCTGAATCAGGTGTGTTAACAAAGAGAAACGTGCAAAATATGCAGAGCAGTGGGGCGCGAGGACTGGAATTGAAAACCGCTGCTATAAGAGGACGTTTTGCCTCCAGAGGAACGTTGGGTGATGTCAAGTGATTTTGAAACATGACATCTTCAAGCTACTCCCCTTCACCTTTACCAGTGAATATGTTCATATTCGTTTTGTTCATATTACATTGAGTTGTAAATACACATTATTGGAATTAAATTAATTTGACAGACAGCATTCTGTCAACATCATTGGTCAACATCAGACAGCTGATGTTGACCAAGCTAGCGCCAACCAACATAACCAGAGCTGCCAACTCTCAAGCATTCACCGTGAGACACACGCAATTCATGACTCTTTTCATACGCTTTCACGCCACACATCAATTTTCTCACGTACAGAAAAACCACGAAGCAAAGAGGACACAGAGACCAACAGACTAGACAGAGCAGGTTATTTATGATATAAAAAAAATGGGTAAGTTATAGCTAGCTAATTATCAAACGCAGCTACGGTTAGCCATCGCTAACATTAGCACGTTTATAGAACAGCCTTCGAAACATTTCTATGTTATAACTTCCCAAAAAAAAAAATACACAAACATATAAAACAAACTTCTAGCGAAATACTAACAACATCTAACTAATCCAAAATCTACCAATCCAAAAGAAATGTTGCAAGTTCGGTGTCGGACCTAATTTCTTTCAGGTCCATCAGTTGGTTTACTCTGTTGTTTACTCTGGTTCGGCTCCTTTTCTTATCGGATTTGATTTGTGATTCCGAGCGCGGTTGTTTCCCTGTAGCGGGTGGTGGTCTCTTGCCAAGGGCTTAAGTCACATGAAGTAGTGGGCTGTACTTTCCACATGATTGACATCAGGTTAGATTACGCCCACAAGCCGTGCGAGTTATTCGTGTATTGCAGGTTGGCTGGTGGTTATGTTGCCAGCATACCGCCTCCCATGGCCGAAACTGGTATTACGACTCCTGTCGGGCCGGGGCTAGTAATGCTACTACTAATTAAGGTTGATATCTCTGCAGCACTATAACTTGACATTTTTTTAATTATATCATCGCCCTTATTTCTCCTCATACTTTTGATGCGTGTAGGTTATTTTTTGAATATTTTTAGCTCAATTTTTGCACATGGCACCTTTTACTGCTTTTATTGTTCCCATTTGAAGTCGCTTTGGATAAAAGCGTCTGCTATAAATAGATGCAATTGATATAAAAGTCATTAACGTTAGATGTCGCACTGCTGCTCCTTCAGCTGTTTATGAAAAGTCATAAAGTCGTAGTTACACGACTTCATTTTTAATTTACATCTGGTCACAGTGGTCTGCTCTTCAGAACTCAAACGAACTGTCATCTCGAGCAACTTAACAGTGACAAGTCTTCACTCGCGAAGTCATAGCAACCAAATTAACAACATGGCGAGCACTACTTGTCACTCAATCTTATTTATATTGTATATAATATATTATAATATACATAATATATTTGCCTATAGACAAAGTGACGAACAGCGACGAAAGCCCCGTAAAATATGACAGCTACAGTTTGTTGGAAAATAGCATTTTGTGGACACTGAATTTGATGAATTTACTGTTAATCAGACCCCAGACGACACAAGAAGTCCCTCTGCCCATGACTCCCCACTGCAGGAGACGCTGTATTCCTCCGAAATGCTGTATAAACGATACTGTTTTAAAACCGTTTTCCAGGTTAACTGGGCTGCATAGCACTCAAAACAAACATGAAAAGGGTAACTTAGCTAGTAATGTTCACTTAGCGTTTGTTTTGTAACTGTGTAAAATGAGCGGTGACGTTAAATCACCGGTCTATTTGCTGGATGTTTTCAAGCTAATAGACGGTAGCTAACATTAGCAGATAAGCCCGCAATTTTTCATTCAAACAGGCGGCATATTGTCTGAACCAACTCAAACAGTGATTAAAATGCCGAAGCTTAATTTCCATTATAAAGAGGATGGCAGATACACACACACACAAGACCAAAATTACAAAAAATACAAACTTAATAATGCACAGCTAGCTAGAAGCTAGCGCTAAACCATTATCCACGAGTGAACATGTTAAAGTTGTCCTAATATCCAACAACGTCATTACAATCATTAATATACACGATGACTTAATAACCAATGTTTACTGTGAATGTCGCAATATATCAATAAATCAATACTTACTCAAAAGAGGGTTCAACGCAACCGTGTCCCAGCAAAGAAATTCTCGACTGATGTCTGCTCTTGGTGTGCTGTACTCAACCGTTGCAGTAAAGGCACGTCCGCGTCCGAGCATCCGACACGGGTCTGCTCAGGATCTGCTGTATTACGGCGCTGCCTGGAGGAGGAACTGATTAGACAGTTACGCGGGTTTGGCGACTTGAAGGCGCATCCATCTAGGAGTCTCCTGCTGTGTGGGATTTGAGTCAGTTCGGGAGTTCAAAGTGGGTTCGCGAATCATTTGAATCAGTTTGGGGATCACAAATCATTTGAATCAGTTTGGGCATCACGAATCATTTGAATCAGTTCGGGAGTTCGTAGTTGGTTCGCGAATCATTTGAGTCAGTTCGGGAGTTCGTAGTGGGTTCGCGAATCATTTGAGTCAGTTCGGGAGTTCAAAGCGGGTTCGCGAATCATTTGAGTCAGTTTGGGGATCGCGAATCATTTGAATCAGTTCGGGAGTTTGTAGTTGGGTCGTGAATTATTTGAGTCAGTTTGGGGATCGCGAATCATTTGAATCAGTTTGTGACTTCGTAACGGGATCGCGAATCATTTGAGTCAGTTTGAGACTTCGGAGCGGGATCGCGAAACATTTGAATCAGTTCCGGAGTTCGTAGCGGGTTCACAAATCATTTGAGTCAGTTCGGGAGTTCAAAGCGGGTTCGCGAATCATTTGAGTCAGTTTGGGAATCGCGAATCATTTGAATCAGTTCCGGAGTTCGTAGCGGGTTCACAAATCATTTGAGTCAGTTCGGGAGTTCAAAGTGGGTTCACGAATCATTTAAGTCAGTTTGGGGATCACGAATCATTTGAATCAGTTCGGGAGTTCGTAGCGGGTTCACGAATCATTTGAATCAGTTCGGGAGTTCGTAGCTGGTTTGCGAATCATTTGAGTCATTTTAGAAGTTCGGAGCGTGAATCATTTGAGTCAGTTTAGGAGTTCGGAGCTGGTTCGCATATCATTTGAGTCAGTTTGGGGTTCGCGAATCATAGCTGTATATGGATAGGCATTTTTAACTCATTTAGTAGCTAGTTCTAATTACGTTTTCCAAGCGTGTTTAGGTGTGATATGTGAACTTGTATTTTTTGTTTGAATGATGTGCCTTTTAACAGTATCAAGTATATTCAAAAACGAATCAAATCGTGCCTAAAAAGTGCACGCATCTAGGCTAATGTAAAGTTACATGATGAAGTCATACTAGTGCGCGTGTGCATTTTGAGTGCGTTCTTTCACTGCATTATTCGGTGTATTCAAATGCATTTATGAATGCATGTGAATGATCACAAAATTCAAGATATGGGGGTTAGAAAATGTATATATGTGTATATATATATATAAATTCACAATTAAAATAAATAAATGATTAAAACAAATTCAAACCCCCCAAAAATTAAAATCACAAAAAAGCAAAATTAAAATAAATAATGAAAATAAAAAAATAAAACACTTACTAAAAAATAAAAATAAATTAAAATACATAATTTTAAAAAATAATCAAAATGGACCCTTGCTAAAAATATTTTTTACCTGTGCTAACCAACTTCAGAGAACAATCTGTATACACGCTAATGTGATGTTGATCTAAAATATTCACCTCAGTAATTAATTCTAAAGGGCTTTCGCCTGACTGAACATTTTTAAATCTCTGGTTTGTAGTTTCTCATCCTAGTTCAGTACGCTGGTCTGACGTGAGATTAGTTTCGTCCTAAACACCAGTCGTACGTGATGTTGAAGACTAACAGTGTTCAGCTAATGCCTGTGAGTAGACAAATAGAGCTGTCAGGCCTAACTGAGCATCTAAAGAGAGACAGATCACTAACACCAGCCCAAGACCTAAAACCAGCGGATCAGGTGCACGAACATCATCTGATCACATTCCTCCTTTACTGATCAAATAATGTGTTTTCTGGAAACTGGAATCCGCTCATGATTGTACATAAAGAGATGATCAACAAAATACTAATTATAGAATTGAACACAGTAATAATAAAACCAACAATAGCTTCTTCTTTGGTTTAGAAACATCTGCTTTCATTCATTATTACAGGAACTATTTCTTCTATTGCTTTAGACTGATTGAGTTCAACTCTCAGAATCCACAATCACAATCCTCATTCATTTCATTTAGCTTTTACGTTTTTAATTATGTGATGCTGTTAATTTAAATAAAGATCCAAATGTATTGTGTAAATTAATCTAATTAAATCTTAATTTAAAATTACATCTAATTTTAAATAAAAACAAGCAAAATGACTAAGAAAAAAGTTTTAAAATATAAACAATAAATACTTACAAAACAAATAAATGAATCATAAAAATATTAAATTAAATTAAATGATAAAAATAATAAAATAAAAATAAAACACTTAACTAAAAACATTTAACAAAAATAAAAAAGCAAATATAACATCTTTAATGAAAGAAAAACATATAAAAACAAATCTAATGCATAAAATGATATGCAATATGATATATGATTTTTTTTTTCTTTTTTTTGGAAATTGTTATTTGGTTCAAATCTAATGTGTAAATAAATCAAAATTGATACATATAAACAATTAGGAAAAAAAAAAAATACCCTGCTGTACTTTTTGTGAATATGAATGTTCAGTAAAACACAATCCATTCAGGATAATTACCTCATCTTTCTTCAGCTGTAGAAAAGGTGATATTAGGATTCAGTCCTAAAATGATTAGCACATGATACCGGATATTAAACAATATTCAGATGTATTCAAAAATTAAGGCAACTGAGATTTGTGTAAACTCCTACAAAGCCAACACTTGACAAGAAAATCAACAGAATATAAAGATGTAATCGCTTAATATCTGAGGAAGACCATATGTGTTCATCTTGATCATTTTACATCAAATCCACATCTATCAATGCAATGTTTTCATATTAACTCTCTATAGGAGCTTCAGTCCAACAGACATTAAAATGAATTACAAAAAAAAATCAAGCAATAAAATGAAGCGGTCCAGGTGGAAATGAATCCAGTCTGTGTTTTTGGTGCTGAGGTCAGCTGGAAGTTGACTGCGTGTCCATTATTAGAGAGAGCGTCCATCAGAAGACAACGCTGATGTACATTCATCTCCTCAGGATGCTATCTGACAATAAAACACAAAATCAGCATCACACAGCGATAGAAATGCATCTAAAGTGCACACGTGAAACTGTAAACGCCAGTGCACAGCAAAAAAACACCAAAGTTTGTAAAGTAGATTAACTAATGAAACAATAATACTCATTAACATTAGTTAATGCATGAACAGGTATTGTGAACTAGTTTAAAACATTAATATATCAGTAAAATGTATCACAACATTTATATAAAGCATTACAAATTATAATATATTACAAAAAATGTATATATTCATACAACATTTATATCAAGGCATTATGAGAACAATAGATTTACTGCATTTATTTCTTAATTTCTTTGTGAACTAAGAAATTTAAAGTTTATAGCTAGATGAGTGATTTGTATTAGATGCATTAGATGACACATTAACTAATGTTAACACACTTGGTCTGGTACGAGCAGGGTTGAATGTGGTCGCTGGTTTCCATGGTGATCTGTTGCTGTGCTACATGGACATCCTGTGATAAGGGAGCTTCTGTTAGTACACCCTGAGAACAGGAAGTGACATCATCACGCAGGAAATCATCATAAGGCTGCAGTTTAATGAAATGATATCAGACGCAGCGTGGCACTGTGTTCATTCACACATGATCTCTGATCGATGTAAATGTTTACATGTCTAAATAAACTAAACACTTTGTAGTAACGTTAGCAAATGCATTAGGTATCGTGAACTAACAATGAAAAAGATTTACAGCATTTCTTAATATATTCATATTTTTACATTACATGTATTAGAGCATTTTCATCATCCTTTAGTTAATTTATTAATACAGAATATTAATGGTAATTTCTACATATATACTGCTTATAATAAGAATGATTAACTTTTATTAACTATTATCTTCCCTAACTTGTAGTAAGTTTTTATAAACCTTGTTGTCAACAAAGTATAACAGCAAAAGATTTCTTCTTTTCTTCTTTTTTTTGCATTTTAAATCACAATACGATCACAATGAACTCTTGCACAAAGTGTTCAGCCCTAGTATCTCTGTAACTCCTGAAACATGCATGATTTACCTCTACAGGAAGAGCTGACGGATGGACCGGTGTTAACTGATGGATGAATGTTCCCACAGCAGCTGGAGGCATTATATACTGAAACACACACACACACACACACACACACACACAAACACACATACACACACAAACACACACACACACACACACACACACAAACACACACACACACACACACACACAAACACACACACACACACACACACACACACACACACACACACACACACACACACACAGACACACAGACACACACACACACACACACACACACACACACACACACATATCAGCACTGGATACACACACCTGCAGTTCATCTACTGTCCTGCAGAGGGCACTAAGTGATCGAGAGTGTGTCTTGTGTGTGTGTGTGTGTGTGTGTGTGTGTGTGTTTGTGTGTGATGGATGGTTCAGCTTTCTCATAGAGAAGTACTAATGAGTGGAGTTAAAGGGCGTGGTCAGAGGTGATTAACTTCCTGTACAGGAGCACAGTGTAAACTACTTCAGTGTCACAGTGCTGAAGACACACACACACACACACACACACACATACAGTGCTAGGGATGTGCATCTCATTACTGCAGCTGATGACATACACGTCTCGATGCATAGCTAACAATGCGATACACTTAAAATACTTAAGAAGCAGCTACCGATGCAATGCGATGCGATGCAATTCACCCCTATTAGAATGGGAAGTCGTGGCCTAATGGTTAGAGAGTTGGACTCCCAATCGAAGGGTTGTGAGTTCGAGTCTCGGGTCGGCAGGAATTGTGGGTGGGGGGAGTGCATGTACAGTGCTCTCAATACCACGACTGAGGTGTCCTTGAGCAAGGCATCGAACCCCCAACTGCTCCCCGGGCGCCGCAGCATAAATGATGCCCACTGCTCCGGGTGTGTGCTCACAGTGTGTGTGTGTGTGTTCACTGCTCTGTGTGTGTGTGCACTTTGGATGGGTTAAATGCAGAGCATGAATTCTGAGTATGGGTCACCATACTTGGCTGAATGTCACGTCACTTGCACTTAAAATGTAGTGCAATCTTATTTTGTTTCAATGCAATGGACAAAATTTTCACTTTTCTTTCTTTGGTTCAGACAGACAGCAAATCATAAATTAACGTATGCGTCTTCTGGCTTATAATGCACTGAGGCCTGTTTCATAAACAAGTTTAGCAAATAAGCCAGGCTTATTTCAGTTAGTCTGACTCACTGTCAAATGATTTGGTTCCATAAAGCAAAACTGAACATAGGTCAAGCTCAGTGACTGTAGCAGATAATGCTGGGAAACTAACCTGGTCAGGCTAAGCTGAGCTCCTCTAACCCTGAGCAACAGAAACACAGTGATATCACCACTGACTCACTCACATACTATTACAGCCATGCAGCCTTTCTCTCTGGTTTTTTGACAGCTCTACCTTTTATAGTTATCATTTTGACTCAATTATTGCTACTATTCTGAGCTACGTCTGTTTAGCATGCTCGTTCACTCACGTCAGCCTCGGCCCACTCCTGACAGCAAAATAACATTAACGGATGAAAAATATACCCGTGAAATGTCAGTTATGCACTGAGGAAAACACAACGTCTCCAATGCATTAACCAGCTCAAGTACATCCATGATCAGCATTAATGGCTGCTTTTCGTTACATTTTAAATAAGGGGTAATCAGATTATAGTTACATCTGGTAAGTATTTTAGATTACCAGTGATTACTTTTATTTTGATGTCATTTATCAATTTAATATTTAAGTAAACAGTTTGGGGATTTAAACCAATATGGCAACTGATTCTCCGTTGAAACAAAAAACTGCGTGCAGCAGTCTGTTCATTTAGCAACTCCTAGTGAGCGCATACATCAACAGTCATTTATACACATCATAAAACCAGTTTCGTATTCTTTTGAACAATTTGCGATTGCTTTTGTACATTCATGCAATTGATTACACACATGTATCTGCAGTTTCCTACATTATCAGTTGCTAATGTCATGTCGCTCAAAATGTATTATACAGTTTTCTGTGCAATAGTCTTACCGCTCAAAACATCTAGTATTTAGTTCATCGTATAAGTCATTCAATGCAGTATGGTTAATCTAGTTGTCATAAACTGCCAAGCACACTTTTTAATGAAATAAAAGTTTCAATTCGCTACAGAAGGCCTTTGTTCACCCCCCGGAGCCATGTGAGACACTTTTTTTTTTAAAGGATGCGCTTTTTATTAATCTTCTTTTGGACTGATGCTGTGCAACACCATCTGAGTGAAATCAAACAGCTGGAAAGATCAAGACAATTTTTTTAATTGTTCTGACTGGATTAGTCTGAATCATTACACCTAGTATGATTTTAAGGCGAGTAATTTATAGCTTAATTTCCATTTTTAGGTGAACTAACCCACACATTACAGAGCTGTGATCTAGAGCTGGACCAATGAGCGCTCCCTACACACACACAGACACAAAACACACACATTTAACTTGTTTACCAACTGCAAAAGTCTCCTGAGAAGTCATTTTTCGCTTAGTTTTCCAGTAAAAATGTCTAAAAAAATGATACAGTTACTTGAGAAGCACAACTGCACAACAAATTAAGTTTTATAGATTTTATAATTAGCTTTTCTGTACAAGCAGATTCTAAATTAGCAATAAACAAGCCAAAACGAGATAAAATCTCAATGCAATAAGACGAATCACAAAAATAAAAGTCTTAATACCATAAGCAGTGTTGCTTCAAGTAAATCTTTTTTTTTTTTTTTTTTTTTTTTTAAGATCAGAGAGATTTTTAAAATTGAAAACCAGATAAATATATAGAATTTTTTGTAGTGTCTTTTTTTTTTTTTTGCATTATGTTCTTCCTGTAGAAATAAAGAAGGATGTCTACATCCACATGAGCCCGGTCTCCAGAAAGAGTTATGGTCAGGTCGATGAATTTGTGTTGTGTAAAAATAAATGAAACTTCAGCACAGAACACACTGATATTGATTTGGTGGATGTCATATAACCGTGGGTTATGGTTGACTGAACTCACTCAATGACTTTACACACAAAAACACTCCAGAAACAGCACGAGGAGCATGTTACAGGCATTTATATGAGAATAAGACTGACTCAGCAGCTGACTAACTCAAGTCTCATATTACTGAGATATTGTCAACTATTTTTATACAGATATTGCCTCTGCTAAAATCTGAGTGAGCAAGAAACATTTTCCCTTTCATTAGTTTTTCATGCTCATTTTCAGCTTGTTTAATGCATTTAAGAAAGCAGTTTCTGTTCCTGCACTTTTAAGGTTTGTGTCTGTAAATGGTCATGGAGAGAGTAAAGGTCAGAGGTCACTTACTGTGGGCTGCATCACATACTGCTGCGGCATCCATGCTGTGCTCTGAAACGGAGAGGAACAACACACAGCCTTATCCAGCTTTATAAACCATGTACACCGTCCACACACGGCACATTAAAGGGTTAATATCGCTAACTAGCTACAAGCAATAAATCAACATTGATTTACATAAACATGAACTGAAATAAAAAAACAAACGTATTTCAGCTAGAAGCAACATTTTGCATTTAAATTTTTATTAAAACTACTGAATACATTTTCCACCTAAAGTATTGCATAAAAAAATGGATTGAAAAATGCTAATAAAAATAAATGCAAAAGCAAATCAAACAACAGTAATTCATTCATATATACATTGACCTAGAACTATATTAGAGCTGTAGCATAAAAATATATTCATGTATGCACACATCATTTTCATGCACAGCCACAGGAAACTAGCTTCATATTAGTGCTAAATCTATGCTTGATCTCCGTGAAGAGAAGACAGTGATGAAGAGGACGCTCCTCTGCTCTGATATTGATCAAACAGTCTGACAGTGATAGATCGATCACACACACACACACACACACACACACACACACACACACACACCAGACCTACAGCTCTCTCGTTCTGATCTCTCGTTGTCTCATTTGTTAATGAAGTCTCCTGTGTAATTCGGCTGTCAGAGCAACAATTGAACCCACAGACAGTCGATTCTTCACCTCCTGAAGATGCTGTGGAGATGAAGGTGTCTGTCCCTGACGGGGTTAACGGCTCATATTCATTAAACAAACTCAGACGGGTTTCCACATCAGAGCTGAAGACACGGAGCTCATTCATTCATGAGCTGCTCTGATGGTCTGATACTGAAATCACACACACACACACACACACACACACACCTGATATGTAGAGATGGGTGAAGTGGTGATGAACGGAGTGAAGGACGCTTGGGTGATCATCCGGCTAGCACTGATGCTGTATGGAGAAGAGTAGAACCTGCACAGAGACAGAGATCACATAATAATCATATATATATATATATATATATATATATATATATATATATATACCCAGAATTATCATAGTTAACTAAAACCTAACTTAAAAAATTAATAAAATTAGTAAAACTATATAGACATTTGAAGAATTTTTGAAAAAATTAAAAAATAAATAAACTTACTGAAACATAAAGTTATTGAAACTTAAAAATTCAAATGAAAACAAAAAAATTTAAAACATCTGAATTACAGAAGGGTGAGGATATATCAGCTGTGTTTTCACAATCTTTTATCAATTACACTTCAATTTAAAAGACAAAAATATAAAGAAATTATGAAATACTAGAGAGAGATTTGTTTTCATTATATTATTTTGATGCTTATAATTATAAATATTTATATGAATGCAAAATATAACATATGCATTCTTATACATAACCTACATATGTGTGTGTGCATGTTTGTTTATGGATAAATCATAAATGATTATTTACATTCATGCATGTTAAATTCGTTCTAGAATAATTCAAGTCCTTTAATGAATCAAATAAATATTCGTTTTTTCAGGTTGGTTTAAGATGAAGTCCACTCATATGACAATATTGGGTGACAATATATTCAACATGAAATGACTGAGTGCATGTTTAACCTGTTAACCTGACCCCCCATTATGGCACTCAGAGCTGAAAGTGCCCTATCTAACTTAAAATTGTAACAGTTCCTTACTTTAGTGTGTTACACAAATAATTTTGATGTCCTTGGAAAGAAGACCCTTTGGGCTGTACATTTTTCAACCAGATTTGATAATGCTCAAAAATATTAAAAGTTATAGACACTGAAGTGCCTTGAATTTCTTTTACCACACTGAATTTTTTTAATTTTATATAAAAATACATTGAATCAGTCCTGGAGCAATCTAGAAAAGTAATGGGTTGAAAGTCAAATGTCTCATGAGTTTATATTTCAAATCTGAAGGAGATAACATGAAAAATGAACCATTTTTTGGAGACTATGTCTCACCATGATGCAGGTGGCACTGTGATGAGATTGTAAATAATCAGAGCCGTGTTGTTCAAAAGATTTCTTATCAGACAGGATGTTTCATAAGGAGACAGACACAGGAAACAGGAAGTGAGGGATTTCCTGCAAGTAGACAACACTGGGAACGCACTCCTCCTGTCTCTCTCTCTCTCTGTGTGTGTGTGTGTGTGTGTGTGTGTGTGTCAGTGATGCGCGGGTCAATGTATAAACAACCCGCACCCGACTGATGTTTTCAACTAACCCGCACGCCACTCGGACCGCAAAAAAAGAAAAAGAAAAAGAAAAAGAAAAAGAAAAGAAAAAGAAAAAGAAAAAGAAAAAGAAAAAGAAAAAGAAAAAGAAAAGAAAAAGAAAAAGAAAAAGAAAAAGAAAAAGAAAATATTGTACCCGACCCGCTTCCTGACCCGCATTTTTTAAAAGTAGTAAATGCATCCAGTGGCGCCCCCAGAAAATGTTAACAGGGGTGGCCAAATGAGGCCACAGTAAATTTTGGGGTGGCACATTAAAATAAAGAAAAACAAAAATTAAGGGTTTGCAATATAGACAAAAAGTTATATCTGTGAGTTCTAGGATTTTATCGATAACGATAATTACACTATTTTGCTGAGTGTTATTGTGCTGATATCTTATTTTTAATTGTGCTGACACCTGATTTTTTTTTTTACCTCTACACCATTGTTTCTAAAAGTGTGCACCATATTTTAGGTCAAATACTTGCATTTGGGCTGTTACCAAGCAAATGCAATCAGTATCAACAAAATTGATCTTTGCAATGCAGATAAAACAGAAGCTGCATCTGAAGTGCCATTTAGATGTTTTTACACACTGTTTAATGCAGCTACGTGGAACATGGAATACTTTAACCTGCAGTTACAAATGAATAAATAATGTTTTGATATTTTAAAGATAAAACATTGAAAACTGATGAAATTATAAAAAAAATGAAAAGGTTCCATAAAATGTGAAATTAAAACCGCCAGTAGGTGGCAGCGAGTCACTGTTAATAAGTGAGTCATTGCGATTGAACCGAATCATTTAAACGGTTGATTCATTCAGGAACGAAACACTTTAATGTTGCTCAGAGACGCAAAACTGTGGCTGCAGCAGCTGCTGCACTTTTTTTCACTTCTTAAACTATTGTGAATTTACATTCTGCATTTAAATTAATAGTACCCACTGCAAATAATCCTAGGGGTGGCCGCAGGGGTGGCCAGAGTTTATACAGGGGTGGCCGTGGCCACCCCTTGGGGGCGCCCCTGAATGCATCGCCCCTTTATAGTAATTTCATTACTTAAATAGACTATAGCCTACAGCATAATAAGCGTTATGACCGCACACATAAGCTTGCCACAAAGAACCAGTTAAAGTAATGATTATGAATGTGTTTAAATTAGCAAGGAGTCATTTAATTGTTTAGTAATAAACTGGTGTTTTCTGTGTCGTTGCTGAGATGAAGTTGACGATGCGGACTCGCCACGAACGCCAGAGAGAAATGCACATTTCATATGGATTACATAATCAGAGAGTAGCCTATTTATTTTAGTTTGAATATGTTCGTTTAAAAGTAGACATTTCAAGCGTTCTGTAATATATAATATATATTGTAATATATGTAATATATACTATATTTCTTTTTAAACCCACTGACTAAAAGATTAAGACATACCTGTCCCAAAATATCACCCAAAGTTTCTACAGCTTTTTCCTTAGCTATTTCAGAATCTGGAAAAATGACTGGGGCTAACTTACTGCAGTCAGAGTGATATGAATGTGTGTGATGTACGGCATGATAAATGCTCGTCACTTCTGCTGCCCAAACTTTGTCAGCCTGTGGGTCATTTGGTTTATTGGAAAACGATTGCACTGATTTGCATGTTTCTTGATGATGCACTTTTTTCTGTGATACTCACATGCACCATGTCGCTTCACGTCGCATTCTCCTCCATGTCCCACTGAAAAACTGCTTTTGCATAAAATGCAAAAAGCTCTCTCTTCTTCGCCATCTACAGGTCTTAACCAAGAGTATGTTGCGGTCCATTCTCTATTAAAAGTGCATCTTCTCTTTTTCGTGGCCATTAACCTGACCGAACAGCACGCGCGTCAACAGTTTGATTGACGTACGACTCAGCCTATCGACTACCGCTTTTATTGCTCTCCTCTGAACTATTGGACCTAGTTAACAGTACGCCTATGGACGTATCTGTGTATTTATTAGGCAGGGTCGAATGAAAAAGCGGGACAGATGCACAATATGAATGAGGCGGGACAAAGGGTAAAATTGCTGTACAGTACAACAAAGCAGGACAGGTGGTCACTCTATTTGCGCCAGTTATTCAGCAAATAAAGTGTAGGCCTATGTATTTCAAAATTGTGTCTAGTACTATATAAATTACAAAGGTATTTCAAACGACCCGACCGACCGCGACCTGAATATCATTAAAAATATTTTTGGATGACTCGTAACCGCGGGTGACCGCAGGCACCCGCTCATTTCGGATCAACCTGCGCATCACTGGTGTGTGTGTGTGTGTGTGTGTGTGTGAGAAAGAGAGACGTACCCGTTTTGCATGACCGCAGGGTCATATGTGAGTGTCATTCCCATCTGCAGAGACACACAGAGAGACAGAGATGTATTAACAGCAGACTTCATCACATCCAAACCCTCAGATGCTCCATCACTCCATCAAATGAGAGAAAGACACTGATCACATGAGTTTATGATGATGAGAGATTGAAACTATCAGAACCAGATTCATCCAGTGACAATGTGTCTCTCAACACTGCAAGTTAAATTTGCTTGACCAAACAAAATCACAGCCAATCAGAACATACATGATTATTAATATTTAATTAGTCATTGTCACAATCACAGCTTCTGTCTTATTGCAATTGCGATTTCATATTGATTTATCGAGCAGCCCTATTTTAATATATTCACAAAACTGAAACTACTCTAAATATACTGAACTGTAAGCTACAGAAGCCCAGTGGTGACGAAGAGCAGCTGTCTGCAGATGTTCACGGTGCGTCTGTGCTGAATTAAGGCTGATTTATACTTCTTCGTCGTAGGATGCGTCGGTTTTCTTTTATACTTCTGCGATCATTGTCCGAAGTGCAGTACACATGCAAACCACTAGTCTGCAGTGTCCATGGGCATGTTGCTGATGTAACGGCAAAAGCTGAAGAAGCAACAGCATCGGAGAAGCATCAGCCGTGACTGCGGCAAATAAATATCAAAGAACAGATAATTTATTTAAAACTACAAAAAAAGTGACAGAACAGCAGAAGATGGCATTCTTTCAATCTCCACAAGGATCTGTAACGTACCATGGCAGAACAACTGTTTGTCACAGACAACAAAGTGATGTAATGCTACATTTTCTAATAAACGATAATACACTTGTTCTTTGCTTTGTTTTAACCTCCGGTGTAGTTCTGATGCAGAAGTATAAATCAGCCTTTAGTGTGACATGCAGCAAGTGCATCAGCTCGACTCAGGACACGATGATGATGATGATGATGATCAGCCTGATTTCCTGTAAATAACTCACTCTGTGTGTGTGTGTGTGTGTGTGTGTGTGTTACCTCTCCTTCCCTCCACGCTCTGCCATTCTGTGGATATTTACTCTGAGTTTGTCTCTTCTTCTGAGTGCCATCAGCAAACTTACAGAGCAGCGGTTCAGACGGACCTACAGACAAACACAAGAGACAGAGACTGACACTAGAGCAAACACAGACAGACGTCTCTCCATCTGTACACTGCACTGCTAGAACTACAACAGAACAGACAGAGAGAGAGAGAGAGAGAGAGAGAGAGAGAGATAGAGAGAGAGAGAACAGAGAGAGAGGGAGAGAGAGAGAGAGAGAGAGAGAGAGATAGAGAGAGAGAGAACAGAGAGAGAGATGAGAGACAGAGAGAGAGAGAGAGAGAACAGAGAGACAGAGAGAGAGAGAACAGAGAGAGAGAGAGAGCAGAGAGAGAGAGAGAGAGAGAGAACAGAGAGAGAGAGAGAGAGACAGAGAGAGAGAACAGAGAGACAGGAGAGAGAGAGAGAGAGAGAGAGAGAGACAGAGAGAGAGAACAGAGAGAGAGAGAAGAGAGAGAGAGACAGAGAGAGAGAACAGAGAGAGAGAGAGAGAGACTGACACTAGAGCAAACACAGACAGACGTCTCTCCATCTGTACACTGCACTGCTAGAACTACAACAGAACAGACAGGGAGAGAGAGAGAGAGAGGAGAGAGAGAGGAGAGAGAGAGAGAGAGAGAACAGAGAGAGAGGGAGAGAGAGAGAGAGAGAGAGAGAGAGATAGAGAGAGACTGACACTAGAGCAAACACAGACAGACGTCTCTCCATCTGTACACTGCACTGCTAGAACTACAACAGAACAGACAGAGAGAGAGAGAGAGAGAGAGAGAGAGAGAGATAGAGAGAGAGAGAACAGAGAGAGAGAGAGAACAGAGAGAGAGAGAGA